>NW_019170123.1:0-103794 GCF_001792695.1 Aspergillus bombycis | reverse complement strand
TATTAATTATTAATTAATCTACAGTTATTAATCTAACTGCTATAATCTAATCTATTTTAATCTATAGTTAACCGCGGTTAAGAGATTAATTAATCTTAATCTAATTTAACCGGGAGTCGGTTAAGGAATTTTATATCTTAATCTAACCGACCCCGGTTAGGTTAGGTTATGGCTAGATTACAACGGTTAGGCTATGCCACTCTACAATTTACTATAGACAGGCGGCCCCGCTTTGAGGATATCAATTTTGGGATCAATACCCCTTCTGGATTAGATGCTGTCGACTCTACTTTATTCTATATTTCTATAAATACTCATCCACTAGTGGACTAGATAGCTCGAACACACGAGTTCAGGCAAATAGGCTAGAGTTACGGGGTCTAGTGGGATATATTGATAACTATTTTCTATAGATACTCGAGACGGGCTTCGAGATACGGCTGTTGTCCAAATAATTCTTGTATTTACAAGAGAGAAAAGAGATATATTCTCACCACATTTACAGACACTTCAGGCCTGATCAAACTCCGAATCTATTGAAAAGCGAGAAACTTCGGGATCTTACTGTAGACTGTCGACTGAAGAATGATCTACAGTCCGCAGGACAAAGGTAGCATCCCTATGATTCTTGCGGATCCATTGATTAAGTCGCCGCTGGGTGAGAATGATATTAACAAAGAGAAGACTAGTCCCCACCGACGTGCTAAGCGATATAACCAGACTGCGATACACTTGACATCATCGAGAATTGAGCTGTGGGATCCCGGTGACATAGTTTGCGTTGTTGTGGGAGACAATACTGCGTGTGATCGGTCGCTGGCTGGAGCAGCCGTAGTCCCGGTCTGGCCTGGTGACAGTGGTTGAAGCGGAACTGCGAAAATATTGGTGACTGGTAGCACCGCTGGGATACCACGGCTCAAGGTGTCCACAGCCAGTGAACCGACAGATAGTGAAGTCATTCTTGCGGAAGATAACAGCTCGATGGGCCGCTCTGCGCTCGTGCCTGGCTCGCGCGACGGGACAATATCACTGAGATTGAAGCCGTGATGGCACCAGTGGCGACTGCCGTGGTCCTGGGTGTCTTGTTAAGCCACGCTTGCGAACTGTAGCCCGCTAATAACTGTCTGACTATTTCGGTGACTGCTCCCTTATTCACCAAGAATTTCTCATAGTCTATTATCGGTGTCAGTTATATACTCCCGGACTCTCTTATGTGGCTCGACTTTTTTATATATTATCTCCAGATGTCTCAAGAGTCGGGGCTTGAGATATAGTCGTGATTTCTGAAAGATCGGGTGGTACTGTTATTATAGGGCCGGAGGAAAATCGACAGAAAGGAACATTATCTGGGAAGATAGAATTACTTATAAGAGACATAGTTTGTCCGGAAATATCTCTGGATTTACCAGTCGCAGCATTCACAGCGGAAGCTTACACCTAGGATAGACCGTTGGGACTCAGCTGTATATTGTCAATCTCCCGAAGTTGGCTTATATTGGCAGGTGCCGTCCCGATACAAAGTATTCTAATGATCTCCAAATCAGTAGACAAGGGGCCGCTAAGGCGCTGATCAGGTATAATGTCCGGATATATATCTATATTAGATAGGCTATTGCAAGAGCATTGTTATGCTAATTAGGATGATTAGATTAAACCCAGTACCAGCTGTTCTAGTAGAGTCCCCGGATATATCTGATAGATCTTTCGTCAACCAATTCCAATCTATATCTCTAATCACTATTGTTGACTGTGCAAGGCTCTTATAAAGTTCATTTCCACATAAAAAAGCTGTCTATCTCGCTTTTACTAGCGTCTCTATAAGCGGCTTATTTCCTTTGTCACTTAGTATCTTCTAAACTTCGTCTAGTTTGTGTACAGAGATAACAGCTTCGGAGATTCTTGGGGAGTCCAGGTCTCGACTGTTGGACTAATCTCGCATTGTAGAAGGATCACTGTAGTATTTTCCCCTATTTCTACTACCACAGTCCTTGTCCACGAGTAGACAGCTTTTTATCTCGAGCTATTAGCAGGCTCTTATTTTCACTGTAAAGACAAGTACAGAAAATCTAATAGAAGACAGAGGAGGAACAGAATCAGAAAAGAGAATAAACACGGCAAACAATATTTGGAGAGTTGATTCGACACTGCTATAATCTTTTCTCACAGACTTTATAATCCGAAACTCCATCTCGCTCGACTGAAAAGAAAATATCTCTATCCACAGGGAAATACTGTCTATTGTACCTTCAGCCTTGGGTAGACTGCACAGCCAGGCAACAGGAGGTCACGACTCTGCAACTAGGCTGAATAGGCTGGAAATAATTAACCTACAGCTATTGCTACTATGGTGCGCTAATGCCTTCACAAAGATTAAGATTAAATCAGACTGTGAACTAGTAAGGGTATATTTTATATAGGTTAAAAGCTTTAAACTAGGACTGTATTCATTGATATTATATGGGTGGTGGTAGCTGCTGTCTATTACTACACAGCTCAGTGTCCTGTGCAGCCCGCTGTCTGATTATGTTACATACTGAAACGTACAATAACTACATGTTCCAGCGTATACCCAAAAAATAATGCCAAGATGTCCAGACCGACTAGGCGCGAAGGCTTGACCGTCATCCATTCTTTGCAGTGATGAGATTAGATGAAGGATCCAGGTGAAAATGTGTTGCCAGTCCCTTTCTCTATTGCCAACTATACTATGTGTTCAAAGATGCGGGCTCTCCTCCCAGTAAAGCCACATCATGATCGTTATATGGGCTTGTGATGTGTATTGAGTCTTGCTTCATTCCTAGGACTGGTGCAGCAGATGATTTTCCAGCTTGGAGTCTTCTCTCCCACAGCGTCTATGGTAGATCTTAGAGAAGCCATTCTTCTTTCCTTTCGAGTTCATATACCCATATCGTTTCAAGTCACCTGTATGGAGGGTAATTACGAGAGATTGCACCAGTACTATTTGGTTGCAGGTCGTATGATACACCTAATCCTGCGTTTCCAAATTGTCCCACTGGAAACAGACTTGGAACCATCAGATTTCGTGAACCAGCTCCTCCTTTCTGCGAACATCGAACAGCAAGTTGACCCAGAGAATAATAGTCACTTAGTCATTCTGCACAAACCAAAAAGCATGGGATGCATCTTCCAATTAGATCGACCAGGACCTTGTGCTAACTGTGGAAAACTATGAAACCCCCATAGCCCATCTAGATTGGCTGTCTGCGGTTAACTATTTTCCCAATTGCTATCCGAGGACCGATATTCGAAGCAACCTACCGGCTTGTATACTCTGAATGAAAATGGTTCTGCTCTGTTAGCGGAATCGACAACACAGTTGATAGGAATCATAATCAACATGGTGGAGGACTGTAGCCAAAAAAAAAGAAAGAAAGAAAGAAAAAAAGAGCAGAGTCCAGCAATTTTGAGATAGATTAATTCCTGGCATCGAATCGCTGTGAGGTAATTAACCCTATCCTAATTAAACTTTGTGGCTGGCTTAGGTATTTTAGATCAAATGACAGACCGAACTCGTGTTCAGTATAAGTTTAGACGGATCAATATGTAAGAATAATGAAAAGCATAAGTGAAACCCTGTCTGGAAAATTCTTTACTTAACTGTGGTACTGTAGAATGATGTACCATGCAACCTAGATGGTCTAGAATAGATGGTGGTGTGATTAAGCCAAAGGACGCGCCTCAAGGTATTCTTCTAGACTTTTCGTGTCTTGTGATACTTTGTATTCAATCGATAAACTTTAGACGGCTAAGCTCTAGATTGTCTATAACTATGGTTTTGTAGATTTCAGACTAATCCAGCTTCGTGTTTTCCCAGAATTTTTGTTTTTCTATTTCCTTGATGACCTCAGCATTTACTCACTGACGACATCGAGCCAGGGAACAATCATTAATATTTCACTTTCACCCTCCACTAGCAATTCTCAACTAATCTTTGATTATGCCGAAGATATATTTATACATTGAGATTTGCTCAGGTTTGTAGCTTGAGAAAACTCGATTTTCTTTCACTTAGTGATCCGAGACCACATGAGCAGAAATTTCTTTTTCTTAAAAAAGAAAGAAAGAAAGAAAACCCTCCCATCCTGACTGACAACGTTAAATTCAGGAGCTACTCCTTTGCCAGACAGAACTTTTTCTTGTTGTTATACTCTCATATTACTTAGCTGCTAAGGCAGATAACCTATCGCATGAGCCATGGACCTTAGAGTTGTTTTACTGGTATTTTTGTTCTTAACCGCGCAATCGAACTGTCAGGCGACTAGGAAATGCTCTGAGATGCTTGGGGCATGCTTCCCGAAGTGTGAAATCAAGCCCGGTCTTATTGGTTTGACTTGTCTCATGCATTGTTATGAAAATCAAAGAGAACTCCGAGAGTGTCGATTGGGCCTGGAAAGACAGGGACAAGGCTGTATAATTGGACTGCGCGCATGTGCAGCTCGCTGCCTGAAGGAAGAAACAAGATGCCAGAATTGTTGCAGACAATTTTCCGACAGGAGTTATCCAATCAGAGTATGGTCTGCTGCTTGTCGGCGACATTTTCAACAATGCAACCTACGACATGAAAACATTATCCCTCCATTCCCTGAAGAACTTACAGCAATACCACCAACATGAAAATAATCGAACTCCTACCAAAAGGCCTAGTGAAATGAGCTGATGAGAGTCCCCAAGATTTAATGTCTTTTAGTCTTTCTGATTGCTTGAAAATTTGTCATTCGCACAAAAGTCATTGTCTCTTCTTAAAGCCGGCCGTCTCATCAAAATACAGAATGCCCAAATGCAAGCTATTAATTTTTTATTTACCATAACATGGCTTATATATGCCTTATGACTACGTGTTATTCAGCAATGCTGTCTTTAGTATACAGTAGTGGTAATTATTCTCAAAAACATCGGTATAACTTGCCAAAGCTCAAAAAAAAAACAAAGAAAAGGTAATTCCAACTCAAGAAATAGTACTAACTTGACTAAGAATAAATAAGACAAAAATCATTAGTGATACCAAATAGAGGTTACTCTTTTTATAAGAGTAGAAAGTGCATGCAGAGACTAGGGTGCGGCGAACTAGTCCAACAAGCTCACTAGTAGATGAACCCCTTGTCACGGATGGCAGTGCATTTCCTTTCAAGGAACTATCGTCCGGTGGTTTGGATATCCTGGTAACAGGATCGATACGTCAGATGATTAACTCCAAAGACATGATTTACTCTAGCAGCCTAGCTATGCCACACTTCGTATATCTTTTGAATTAGGTAGGCTACTGCATCAATTGCACTGTGTTGTTTTCGGCTGCCTATTTACTCTGAAGATAGAATACCGGCTGCCTTGTAGTAGCTAGAGATAGCTTCCGCTACTACCTTTTCTACTATCTTTCCTATACAGTTTAGTAAACTGATTACCTTATAGACCTTGACTATCGAATAGTCAGACTTATTAGGCTTATATAGTAGGATCCACTTTGCTATCTTCTATACCTGTGGATATAGCTCTAGTCTGAAATACTAGTATACTAATACTACTATTCGCATAGTATCTCAACTCTAAACAGCAAGATGTGTGTGATGACATCCTGATCGTAAGATCCCACAAACGAGACAATATGGTGATGATCAAGTTTCTTCAGCACGTCGATTTCATTCTTAATATCGGCCTTGGAGAATGACGCCCTGGGCATGACACTCTTCCTGGCGAAAGCAATCTTTTCACTCCTCGTCGGATGGGTCCAGATAGCCTGGACCACTGTTCCTGCGCCGCCGTGACCGATGGCGTCCGACCCAATCTCCAGGGGGACCTCTACCTTAGGGTTGTAGGTGAGTTCGCGCCCCTTGCCCGACCAGTGACCCTTCACCTTCGCCAGGTCGTCCAGCAGTTGCCGTCCCCTATGGGGGGTGGGCCCGACTTCTGACCCCATGGGAATTCGAGGGGAGGATCACGCGTCAGAGAGATAAAATGCGAAGAAGAAGGTACACGTTGCAGGTGTGTCTGAGCATGACCTCCCATGATGGTGGTGAGGAGAATTCGAACGGATCTCCTTCGGGGTGCCAGGTCCTGGGGGCACATCGACGATCGCAGCCTCGCGATCCTTCTACCCCGCCCTCCTCTTAGTGTCGTTCCCAAAAAAGCAACCGGACGCATGGTGACCAGAGTCTCAGGATGCTCTCCGCTACTACTAGCTCGGTTGCCGCTCCTCCTCTCTTCTCCATGCAGCTCCCCTTATGGCCTTCAAAACCACTCGAAACCTGGCTGGCTGGCTGTTATCGAAGACGACGCAACCATGGTGCGTCCAATCGTGATACATATTCAGTCCATCCGAACTTGGAGTTGCGAACAGGTTCGGTACGGTTCCAGTCTAGGCCTAGATACGTAAGGCTCTCGCTGATCCCCAGAACGTGTATGGAGTGTCAGCTCCCAAGGGTTCAGGGTTCAGGGTTCAGGGTGGGGGCGCCGAAGCTGCTCCTCTGTTGTTTCACGTGATTCTTTAGTGTCGGGCGGGAGAGCCTCGGGTGGGACGGCGGATATAGATAGAATACTATACCGGAAGTATAGAGAAATACTAACAAGAGATTAAATATACCCGATGCGAGAGAGATATCTATCCTATGTGCTAGGGTATAGGGTCAAGAGTAGGCAGTCCATATGCTCAATAGATATCAGTGAACTCATGAAACCCGAAGTTCAATTAGATCCGACAATCTATTACCAGTCGATATGAATAAATGAATTCCAATCCATGGAGACTCTAAACACTGCCGCCCGCCAACAGGAGCCTCACCCAATTCCAATACACTGCTTGGCGCCACCCCTTGTGGGTTAAGGGTCGTGCAGCGATGATGAGTTCTTGCATACATTGGCAGGCAGAAAGTATTCATAGTCACCATCTTGCTCCCAAAGTACCTTCCTTCGTTACTGGTCCAGCTCCGCACGTACGGTTTGGCCCTCCGAGTGGACAATGACATCCTGTGCAGCGACAAACCAGGGGAATTGGGATTCCCTCTTTACTCTCCCAAGCCAATAAAGCATATGCAGGGAGTCCATGCGACTGGGCCCTGTAACTGCCCGTTCCACAGCTTCTGCTGCATCTGATAACTCAAATGTGGTCGAGATCATATGCGTCTGGATCGACACTGTTACTGAGCTCGGCCGGTCGACACTGGCCAATACACAACCAACAATAGATGTAGCCAGCTCTCCGAGGGGTAGAAGGGAGATGAGACGACCCCATCCCTGCGCCGTTGGGATACAGTTCATCTGTTTCGCTATCTCAGAAAAGGTGGCGATGATTTCCTGCGGCGGTGGTTGCACATTCGGGGCCTGCGTGAGGCGGTGGATGGTCACGGGCGTGTTCATCTTTTCAGTCGCCTTTGTTAAAATCTTCTCACTTGCCCACTTAGACGCGAGGTATCCATTACGGCCGTCTGTCGGCGGCGTGCCATTGCGCTCAACCACCTTCTCGACTGCACCACTGGAGAGGAAATGGATTGGAATGTTCCGGTGGCTGGCCAGGGCGACGACATTTTTCGTGCCTGTTACGTTTGCGCCACGAATGATGGGATACGCATCCCAAAATGACCGGTTGGCACCGGAATGGATTATCACGTGGGCCGAATCGGCCAGCATAGCCATGGTGCTTTCATCGAGCCCAAACATGGGTTGACTAAGGTCACCTTTCAGCGCGGTGAATTTAGGAGAAGCCGAAGGAAGAGGTCTGCCAATTCCTCGGCCCTCTGTACGAACTGCAACAGCATATACATGAGACACCGTAGGCGCAGCAAGGAGATGTTGGAGAACGATGTGGCCTAAAAAGCCTGTGGCGCCAGTTAAGACGACGACAATGCCTTGATCTGTTACCGGCGGCGGCGGTTGCTGATTGATGGCGAGGTCTGACAGCGACGTTTCTTCCATCCAATCGAGCTCAATGGTGGGGATCGCACTTTGTACAACCCTAGCCATCTCACCCAAGGTGCTCGCTGAGAACAGGTCGACTAACGGTACAGACACCCGCAGGGCCTGTCGGATGAGGGCTTGGAGCTTGACTAACAAAACAGAGTTTCCTCCCACCATGAAGAAGTCATCCTCGCGACCGACGGCTGTAGCATCTAGTGAGGTCGATTCCAGAACCTGAGCCCAGAGCTCCCGGAGCATGGCGTCTGTCCCGGAAAGCTCCTCAGCAGAGCGATTGCTCCTGGATGCTTGTGGCAGTGGCATGGAACGAATGGCCTTGCGGTCTACCTTACCGTGAATGGTAAGAGGGAAGTCATCAACCGGTACGAAGACCGAAGGGCACATATACTGTGGCAGGGGAAGCGTAGCTCGTAGTCGCTGCAAGAAGCTGTCGCGGCTAGAGGGGGTGCCCCCTTGTATACTCGGTGCAAGCACAACATGAGCTGTGAGCAGCTGGCTATCTTCACCATGTATTGAAACGACCGCATTCGCTACCTTACCCTCTGAAGCTTGGATGATACTATTTTCGATGTCTTCAAGCTCAATCCGGATGCCACGGATCTTCACCTGCGTGTCTCCGTCTAAACGACCTTCGATCACTAGGGAGCCATCACTCAGGAGTCGGCCGCGATCGAAAGTCCGGTAGACCCTGGTCCAACCAGACTGGGTGTATTCGCATGATGCAAACTGGTTTTCGATAAACTTTTCTGTTGTTAAGGCTTCACGATGAAGATACCCTAAGCACGGCCCGGCACCCCCGATCAAAATCTCGCCGGAGACGCCGGGGGGAACGAGCTGCATGGCGTCGTCGACAACATATGTGGTATAATTTGGCAACGAGAAGCCGACGGGGAAAATATCATCCGGGGTCGCACTAGGCCCTTGGTAATCAATCTTCAGTTTGTGGGAGGAAATGGTAATCTCTCCTGGGCCATACGAGTTGTATAGAGATAGATGGGGCAGTTCTAACGCCTGAAATCCCTGGGTGAGTGTAGTGGTAAGGTGCTCGCCACCCCCGAAAGCATGTCTCCAGCTGCGAGCTGTGCGCAGTGAGGCAGACCCATATCGCAGCCACATTGAATATTCAGCCGGAGTGGCTTTCGTATAAGTGATTTGTTGATCAACAATCAACTTCGTAAGTGACACAGGATCGCCGCGAATATCATGTGTCGCCACCACCACCCGGCCAGCAGTACACAGACCCGTTAAGATCTGATCCAACGAGTGATTGAATGTCATGGCACCCTGTTGGAGTACTACCTCAGGTCCCAACTCCCAGCGCTGTGTGTATCCCTCGACCTGATTTCGGATACTAGCGTGTCGAAGCAGAATACCCTTAGGCTTACCAGTCGACCCGCTTGTGTAAAGCACAGCAGCAGGGGCATCTGGATTCGAAGTATCTTGAAAATTGGAGTGTCTGCCACTGTAGCCACATATCTCTGAGGTATTCAAGATCACGGCACCAGGGCAGTCGAGGCCTCTAACATCGGGATCGGTTTCATCATTACAGAATATAGCCGTTGGCTGGCAGTCATCGATCACCGTCATGAGTCGACTGGGGGGGTTACGTAAGTCAAGGGGCACATAAACTGCATTGAGACACCAAATAGCGAGCATACAACACACCCATTCCGCGGTTGGATGTTGGAATATGCAAACAAACGAACCTGGGCTGACACCAGCATCCCGTAATGCAAAGGCCAACGTGCGCACACGATCCATCATACTCCGATACGTGAAGCTTCGACCCTTGGTGTCCATTACAGCAATCGTGTGGCTGGGCTGGGAGATAGCGATTTCCTCGATCCTCCTTGATACAGTCGAAGGCCATTGGGACTTGTAAGTCGGGCCTTGGCCAACCTCAACAGCGCGGTCGAGATCGGAGGGGTGCCAAATGCATGGAGCATTCACGTGAAGCTCAAGATCATCGGTGAATGCTTCCAAAAGGTTAATGTAACTCCGAGCAAGAACCTCACTGCCCTCTTTAGAGTAAAGTGCTTTCTGGGTGCGGAAGTGAATCGTCGCGTCGCCTCGGGCAGACTCGGTGACGAGCAGTGTAAGGTCATAGATTGTTCGCCCGACAGTCATCTTCGTACAGGATGAGGTTATGTCTCCTATCTTCACTTCTCCTCCAAGGCGAGGTTGCCAATCCATCAGGACCTGAAATAGCGGACTATGTGTGTTGCTCCGAGGGACTGCTAATTCGTCGAGAAGTTTATCGAAGGGCATCGCGGAGTGAGCCAGCGCACCATAGCATGCTTCCCGAGTTCCCGCAAGAGCCTGCATAAAATTATCTGGAAGCGTCCGGAAACGTAGCGGCAGCAAGTTCAACAGAAATCCCACGGTTCTTTCGTTGTTAGGATCCAGTCGATTAGAATCAGCGACACCAATACAACAGTCCTGGGTCTTGGTAAGACGAGCCAGAAGAATCCTCAATACCGCTAGAGAAAAGTGAAATGGAGTGACTCTGTGCTTACGGCACTGAGATCTAATTTTATCCATTGTGGTATTCGAGATACAGAACTGGAGCTCGTGCGTGTCGTACTCCTTAAGGGGTGGACGAGAGCGAACTTTGGTCATGGGAAGAAGTGCAACTGGTTCCGGTAACGGGCTCAGCTCCTTTTTCCAGTAATCGGATTCTGTATGCAGCTTTCCCTGTTCATACGAGATTCTCTGCGCAGCTGCAAAGTCTGGATATTGGCGAGAAACTGATGGAAGCGAGACCTTCCTATATGCTTGATCAAGTTCATCAAGGAGGATGAGGCAGCTAGCACCATCCATACACATATGAGGGTAACCGATGATCAAGAATGCGCTGTTTGTGGCAGTAGATTTGACCAAGCGGAATCGAATACATTCCCCTTTCTCTGTGTCATACGGATGGTCACAGATTCTGGTATACTCATCGAACAGGCCGGATTCGTCTTCAACATTACACACTTCCAAATCCACGGGAGAGATGGGCAAGACGGCCTGGCACGCATTCTTCATCTCTGTTCCCTCACTCAGATAGCAGGTTCTCAGGGACTGGTGCCTTTGGCAGACAGTCTGGATAGCTGCTTGGAGATCCGTTTCCAATGGCTGGCCGTCCATAGTAAAAAGGAGGGTGACATTGAATGCTGTTGGGTCTTCATAGTATTGTTGAAGAAACCAATAGCGAGATTGAGCATATGATAGGTGCTCTACTCGTGAGTATTGTCCTTTGCACAATGGCGTGTCACCCATACTGGATACGGCACCCGAGCTGCTCGTGGTCGGTGAAGCCGAGCCGGAGTTTTCGGATCGCCCTTGTGCCCAAGAAACTGGTGAGCCCCGTTCATCTTGCTTCGTTGTTTGGGCAAGCCAGTCTTTAACCGCATATTGGACCAATGAACCGATAGAAGCGTTGTTAAGAAGGTTCATGATTGGCATGTCGATGCCCACTTCGTTCACAAACCATGACCGCAGGCTGGTAGCAACCAAAGAGTCCACCCCTAGCTCAAATAATGCGGTATTGGCAAGGATAGGTTCTTCTTCCCTCAAGCGAAGAACCTTTCGAGCTTTGCTATAAATTTCCCCTGGATGATCTTCTGCAAGTTATCAATCTCCCGGTCACTTCTGGCCATCTCCTGTTGGAGGGTGAGGTCTTCCCCTCTGGACTGCCCTTCCGCTGGTGGTGAAGGAGTGAGCTTGGGACATATTATAGACCAAAGGATTGGGTTCTGGGAGCAATCAATGTGTGAATATTCCCTGCTCTGGCTGATTGCTGCCGCGGGGATCACATTGAAGGGACCCTGCGAAGACACACGGCCGGCAATGATGGCTTCTGCCAATACTTCACCAATCTCCTGCTTTGAAAGAGCCATTTCCGCAAGGGACTTGGAATGTATTATACTGGCCACTAATCCCATACTCCTCCGTTCATGTGCAATGCCGAATAAAACGGCGTCACGTAGAGTAGAATCGTGACCTGGAAAGCCAAGTGGCCACACACTCGGCGCGGAAAGAATGAAGAATTCCAGTTCCCTATCATTGTAAACTTCGCTCAGAATTCTAGCGCCGTGGGTTTCCGGACGTGATGCGCCTTGGACGGCTGTATCTGTCGTAACATGAGGGTCAAGTATCGCAATAACCCCACTCATAATACCTCCTATTGGGCCAATATCTCGAATGATGGTGGCTTTTACTGCAGCGACCGACTCACGATCGGTGATATTCCTGTGTGGGTGCGTGTTAAGGCCTGGCCATCGTTCAGCTTTGGCTGGACACTTACATGCTCAAAATGTTCACCTGGCTCCTAGCAGGCCAATTTCATTTATCCAATCCTGATCGACACCAGAAGATGACCCTATGAGTACGACCTTTCTAGCACCCTTATGGATGAGTAATTCTGCTACAGGCTTAGCAGTTGCCCCGTCCAGATCCACAACGAGATACGCCAGCTCTGCAGAGAACACAAGCTCAGAGCTAGCTTTCTGCACGATGGTTCGAACAGCGGAAGGGTTGGACCAATCAACCACGGCCGGTAGTCCAGTGTCATGTTTCAAAGCAGCAAGCTGTTGCACGTCAATCACGCTGAGCTCCGAGTCATTTGCGATATCTCTGCTCTCTGCCAGACCCAAGGCCAAGTGCAGGAAGTCTGCAGCCGTGGAATTGTTGGCTTCACGACCGCGTATGTATGGCTCAGAGGAAAAAAGGCTTCGAATTTCTGTCACAAGAACGCCTGGAGCTAGCGGTAAGCCTGAGCGAGAGAATATGCCCCCGGCTTCTTCATCACACCTTAAGATCATCGATACGTTATCTGGAAGTAACTTGACAAGAGCGCGATTGGGGCTCAATGGATGGATATAGTGATCGGATGTGGGGGCTTCAGAACTACCAGTCGTGAACAGCAATGACACATTTTGCGTATGCGCATAGGCTACTAATAGCGCACGAATAGTGTTGCAAGGCTCGTGGACGACCAGAGTAGTGTTTGAGCCTGCGAGGCGGACTGCGACTACAGCTGCCAGGGCCAAAATCACAGCCATCAGGGGCTTGGGTCCGTCTTGTGCAAGACACTCGAAGGGCCGGACCCAGCAAGACGGAACTGAAACAACCGACGCACATTCGTCCGAAAAGCAAATCACGGAGGACCGCCCATTGAGCACCTTGCCAACCACGAGGTACAAAGATTCACTGCCGACCTTGATTGCCGACTGCGAAGAAAATACTACTTGGACTCGGGTCATGTTGGGTTCGTCCCGCATTGCCGGCTGTATGGCCAAGTGCTGAGGGCCGGGATTAGACACCAGGCGCACTCCAGACTTGGAGAGCTCAACCTCTTGGTATGTGGTTTGCTGGTCAGCAGACGCCCGTTGGTTCATTGATTCATTAGGCCTGATCCTGGGGATGTAGGCCACCCCACCCTCTAATAGCAAATGGGGCTCGCTGCTCCATACATGGGTTGGGAGTTGATGATCATTAGTAAGTGGATTGTTGATTAGCTGGAGAAGCGCTGTTGCAACGTAACACGGGGTCGTCTGGGTGTCCTGGCTCATTTGAAGGCACTGGAGGCGAAGTTGTTGCTTTTGTGAAGCAAGACTGCGCAGTGTAGTAGTAAAGTGTCCTTCGTTCCAGATACTGGACCTAGTGCCTCGTGTCACGCAAAGGATATTGTCACTTATGTTCACCATATGTTGAAGCCAATTGTATTGATCTTCATCGAGGTCTTCAGATAATGGGGTATCTAAAACACCCAAGTACAGGACATTTATCCTGGCGTGGCCTATCGCGCCCAATGCCTTCAGCTCCGGAACTTTCAATAATGACCTGAATCTTGGGGTCAAAATTGCGTCTAGCCCCTGCACAAGGTTCGAGGTTTCTGGGGTATTGCCCCCGATGATATAGAGGTCACGGTCATCTGGGCCTGTGTCGGCTCTAACCAACGGGTCGCGGAGGGCAACAATTGTATCATCGACGGCCTGCGACACTACCAAAGAGTATGGTTGCAGAGGCTTGTACACGGTGGGAGTCATGGTATCAATCCCAGAGAAGCCACTGTCCTGAAGGGCAGAGTGCCACCTGTCTGGTGTCCATATTTCCTCTCTGCCAAAGCCCAGGGAAGGTGCAAGGAGTGTGGCATGGAGTACAGATGGATTCGTCTCCTCGATAGCCAATAAATAGCCACCTGGTTTCAAGAGACGACGAAGATTCAACAATGCTTGGTCGCGGGATATAGTGGGACAAAGTACACTGGGAACCAGAACCACATCATACGAATGCTCCGTGTAGCCTTGATCCGCAGGGTTCTTGGAAACATCAAGCTCCATCATCCGATGCTCATGTGGATTCTCCAGGTCACTGGGCTTCTCCACGCAGCCATTGGGTGGCCGTGTGTGCGTATAAGACTTAAAGGGAAAGCCCATACGAGATAAAGCATTGTCTGCTTCTGTGTGGCCTCCCACTTCGATAATATTTAGATGTGGATATCGGAAGCATATCTGCTCGAGCACATCCCGCATGCCACACCTGAGCTCACGGATGTCAACGGAATGTCTTTGCCACTCATCGAAATGCTTGCTTGATCCATCTGCCTCGCCCTGGTTTTGGATTGCCTTAACCAGGTCTCTGCCAGCCGCATGCAGAATGTCATAGGTTTTATAGCCTGAGCCTTCAGGCGCTAGGGCTTCAATCCGTTCGACTGTATCGACCATCCACTCCCGACGACAGACCGGATGACCACCGGAGTTTGTCTGCTGCAGAACATTATCGATCCAATCCAACAAAGCTGTGGTCTGGGCATCCATGTGAATGCGTTCGTGTTGTGGGGCCAGCTTGGCCGCATGGGCCATGTAGCAGAGGGCAATCCGCTCATGTGTCTCTGGGTCATGATCATCGACCCCAATACGCAGGTCTGTATACTCTGCAGAAATACATGGGTTCAAGCGACCCCAGGCGACTTGTGAAAATATTGTGCAGTCCCGTTCCTCTGGCTCCGTGACTGGAACAAGAGTAACGCCCTCTACCTGCATAATGCCTTGCCCCCCCTCCGCGAAGAGATCGACGTCGCCTTCTATGTCATAGCTAGTGGCATTGCTCAAGATACTGTCGAATACCACTTGGTTGCCTAGTATGCGCAAGTGGATTGCCATGGGATTTAGAGCAATGCGCCTAATCTTACTCGGCACAAAAGGGCCCGATAATGGCGTTGGACCATGTGCATCTGCAGCTGCGAGAAGGGTCTGAATTGAAGCGTCAATGAGCGCTCCATGGTCAGCCTGAGACTTTGGGCACGTCTGTTCCAGGCTCACCAAGAATCCGCGGGTATGAGGGTCATTATGCTGCAGCTTGGAAATCACGAGCTCTTCGGAGACTTCATACCCTAGCTTGGCGAGTGTTGAATAGAATGGGGCAGGGTCTGTTAGTGTCAGGCTGCTAACATCGAATGGCTGAGAGGGTAGCAGCGTGGGGGACTCCTCTCCTTTATGCAGCGACGCCTTCCCTGAGACACAGCGCCGCATAGAGCCTTCACTTTCAATAAAACAGGCGAATTCCAGAAGCATAAGCTCCTTATCATCAGTCAACACGTCAACCTTGAACAATGTTTCGATGCTCTGCTCCATATGAGCATCAAGCACAACTGTATGCAGCATTGCAACGTCGGAAATTTCGACGAAGCGAAATGGTTGGGCGTGTGTAATAACCATTACAGCGTTCCACAACATGGCAACGGAGGTGCTCAGGGGAAATAGGATCTTTGACTGAGCACGCTGTCCATTAATCCGTGGAACATCCTCGTGGCGCAGGTGGTTGCGCCAACGCCACTCACGTTCACCAGAATCTGGACACAGAATTCCTAAACGCTCATCCAGTGTATCGTTACGTTTAAGCGCTGCATTCGTTAGGCGCGATACGCCCCAATAACCCTCCCGATGATCAAATGGATACGATGGGAGACGCTTCAGGAGCTGTGGGGCACGCGCATTACCACAAAGCTTAGTGTATTCCTCCAGGTGAATCGAGTCCGGTCCCAGGTGGGCCCAGCAGGTTCCTATCATAGATGCGACAGATAGCATGTCATTTGAGCCACGCTTGAGCATACTCGTGTAGGGTACTTCGGAACCTACTAAGCTCTGCTGGAAAGGCCCCTTCAGAGCCGGATGTGGCCCAATCTCAATGGCAAGGTCAAATGGCGTATCGTGGGTTACTGCAACCACAGCCTGGTTGAACCTAACTGGGCTGACCAAATTTTCATTCCAGTACTCCGAGCAGAGTAGTTCCCGATGATGCTGACTCATTTTGCGGCCATCCAGTACGCTAGAGAACCATTTGGTGGCCGAACTGTTCCGAGTCGGCGTGATGCCACAATCCGCCAGGGCTTTCTTATATTTGGTGGAGCAAGCAAGCATATGGTTTGAGTGATATGCAGTGTCCACCTTCAGCGCCCTGCAGAATTTGCCCTCATGCTGCATCATGCTGCACAGCTCACGGATTGCATCAGCATCTCCGGAAAGCGTTACACTACTCGGAGAGTTATAGGCGGCAATTGTCACTCGACCTGCCCACCTTGACTCTCTGCACAGGATTTCTGCTTCCTCGTGGGATAGGCTAGCGGCTGCCATGGCACCTGCCTGACCGCTGGTACTCCGCGCCAGTCGCGAAAAGACCCCCCTGAAATAGGCGATGCGAATTGCATCATAGGCCGTGATGAAATCTGCTGCATAGGCGGCAGCTATCTCCCCAGATGAATGCCCTATAACAGCTGAGAGCTTTATTCCTAGAGCTGATAGGGCCTTTATCAATACTATTTGGATGGCGGTGCATAAGGGCTGCGACACGGTGGCTTGGTTCACCCGTGATGTGTCTGGGGACAATGAGAGCTCATGCATCAACGAAAAGCCTGTGTCGCGATACTGCTTTGGTAGCTCGTCCAACGATCTCTGCATTTCAGTCATCCATCTAACTGCTTCCGGGCATGCTCGGATTAGCTCCATGCCCATCCTTGCCCATTGTGCTCCCTGACCAGTGAACACCCCTAGGATGCGTTTTGGGTCACAGCGTGGGGTTCCCATGATAGTTGCAGGGGTGCCGGATTGCCGGGAATATATTTCTTCTCGTATAGCATCTCTTAATTCTGTAGCTGATGATGCACAGAACCAAAGTCGGTGGCTGAACAGACTCCTTCGAGCGAACAGTGACCACGCCAGATTCATTAAGTCAACAGAGGGAGTTTCATCGAGAAAGTCACTATAGCGATCCAGCAGCTGCCCCAAAGCCCACTCGGAGCTTGCTGAAAAGACAAAGGGTAAAATGGCCAGTGGATCTTTCGAGGGATGGCTCCGTGGTCCCCCATTGTAACTTTCCAGAATGATATGAGCATTAGTCCCACCGAAGCCAAATGAATTAACTGACGCACGCCTAGGCAGTCCTGGTGGAAGGGTCGGCCATGGGAGGACTTCAGTGGGCACTCGCAGTGAGCCTGCATAAGGGCAAATATCAGGATTGAGGTTCTGAAAGTGCATATTTGGACTGATGGTCGCGTTTTCGATGCACAGGGATGCTTTGAGTAAACCGGCTAGGCCTGCTGCGCCTTCTGTATGGCCGATGATCGTCTTCACGGAGCCAACCAACAAGGGACTACCTTCCTGGGCAGCCGAAGTATTCGGCCCGAAAAAGGCATCGTGAATCGCCCGAGCTTCCTGTGGATCTCCGGCCCGTGTCCCCGTGCCATGCGCCTCGAAGTATTGACACCGATCCTCCGGGCGGTTCTGAGGATCTAATCCAGCGTCCGCATATGTTTTCAATATTAGATCTTTCTGTGCCTCTGGAGATGGCATGGTAATACCCGGAGTCCTTCCATCTTGGTTCACATTCGTTGCGCGCACCACGCACTCGATATGATCGCCATCCCTGATTGCATCGCTTAGCCGCTTCATTACCACAACCGCCACGCCTTCACCACGAGCGTATCCATCTGCATTGGCATCCCACATGCGACTGTGACCACTTGGACTCAGCATGTTCAGGCTTGACTCGCTGAGGAAGACATTAGGGGCCAGGATCAAGTTTGTCCCAGCCGCGACAGCAACGCGGCAATCCCTGTCTGCCAGTGCCCTTGCCGCTAAGTGCACAGCTACCAGGCTGGAGGAACATGCTGTATCGACTGTGATTGACGGCCCGGAGAGATTGAAGAAGTACGAGATTCTGTTTGCCACGATAGCCTGTGAAGTTCCCGTCGCAGCGTATCGGGGGACAGTATCCAAGTCTCGGAAGAGCATGCTTCGATAGTCATCACACATGACACCGCAAAAGACCCCGGTAGATGATCCTGATAAATCCTCCAGGCGATATCCAGCAGTCTCTAAGCCTTCATACACGGCTTCTAACAGCAGTCTCTGTTGGGGGTCGATACTCTCAGCCTCGGTTCTCGAGATATTGAAGAAAGGTGCATCAAATCGGTCTATTGGCTCGTCAAGGAAGTAGGATTTGACGGCATTGGTTGTTCCAAGGCGTCTTGGGTCCTCGTGATAGAAGGCATCTGCATTGAACCGTCCTGAAGGCGGCCGAGAAGAGAGATCCCGAGGCTCTAGTAGAAAGTCCCATAGTCGCGCTGTGGTAGAAGAACCCCCAGGGAATCTACAGCTGCGTCCAACAATAGCAATTGGCTCTGCTTTGGCCATCGTGGTTGTGGCTCAAAGTCAAAAAGAAAGGTTTCTTTTAAGAACAACACCACTGTAGGCTCCAATACTCTGCTATCAAGCACGGGCGATATAGATAGATGGCTTTCTATAAGTACATCTAGGTTGTTCGTCGTCACGGTTATATAAGCATGGCTATCGTGTCCACGTAGCCAGTGTAGTTCCCAGCCTAACGTTGCCAAAAAGACTAGTACTATCCTATCGCTCCCCCAACTAGTCCTTGTGTGAACACCGCACGGCGTGCAGCTGCGCGCTACAGGTGCTCATAGCTTGGTTGGTATGAAGATCTCTCGTTGTCATGCTTGGCATTGAGCTGAACTTTCACGACCCTTGCGGACAGTGGCTGGCGGACACGGGTAGCACTTGACCCTTGCTTCAAGGAGCAGAAACAGCAGCAGTGGCCCAGGGCACCAAGTGACCGCTCTATCGTCAACGATTATGAATGCAGATTGTAAGTCCCATGGCTATTTCATGGGCCTTGGCTGCGAGTTTATCACATTCCCCCAACAACATACCCTATCCATAGTGCTTCGGAATGAGCGGTCAAAAGGAACCTCCCAACTCACTCGTACCCAAGATTCTTGACGCAATCATGAGATCCTTTGACGCTAGATGCAATGCAGATTGCCTTGCTTATCGTTCACCCCCATGCCTGGTTCTCAACTTAATTTTCATTTTTCTCTTGCTCCTTTATCAACCTCCCATACGAGATGAACTGCTAGGTTAGGAAATGAATGTCAAAGAAGTATGTCTGGGGGTATGTATAGCACAAGTGGGCCATCCCAGTGTGAGCTATCCTCACCTTGCGTCGTCTAAATATGGTTTAATGGCTATAGAAAGGGTGAAGCATTTTAGCTCTCCAAGCATGCCGGCCGGGACACTTTGCGGCTGGGGCTGCTGTTGGCAAGTATAAGCACAATATTTACATGAACAATAAATTGTTTCTCATCGATTCGTCGAAGGAGGATTGAAGCAATTGTGTGATCTACCCGAGAAACAGTGAAAAATGGCCGTGAACTTTACTCAAATCCCAACCATTGATTTGGCCCAGGCGCAGTCTCCCGCTACGAAGCCCTCGTTCTTGTCAGACCTCCGAGATGCTATTGTGAAAGTAGGATTCTTCTACGTGAAGAACCATGGCGTCCCAGATAATGTCGAGCGGCAGTTTGTAGAGCAATCGATCAGGTTCTTCAATCTGCCCTTGAAGGAGCGCCTGGAAGTTGAGATGCTGCATAGCAAGCATTTCCTTGGCTATGTTCGCGAGCAAAACGAGAAAACAGCACAGCGGACTGACTACCGCGAGACATTCAATGTATGCATAATTTCCTGTCTCTGGTAAAAATGACACCACTAATGATGTTCACCCCCTCCCAGCTTGGGATGGACCTGGCTGCTCCAGGGGACGAAGAGCCCGCTTATCGCAATATGAGTGGCCCCAATCTTGTGCGCATATCCTCCTCCTGCGACTTTGTGATGCTCCATAGCTAATTTAGGCGGCGGGCGGTATAATCAAGTGGCCGAACGAGACTGCGATTCCAGGATTTCGGGAAGCAATGGATGATTATATGAAGCACATCCAGGCGCTGGGTGAGGACTTCAAAGTCCTGGTAGCGGAAGCGTTGGACCTAGAACCAACAACCTTTCTCCGCTTCTTCGACGATCAACCGCAAGATAGACTGAAGCTCGCCAAGTATCCTGCTCCATCCTCCATTGCCGACAATGGGCCATTGGGCTCCTTTCAGGGAATCGGACCACACAAGGACAGCAGTTTCTTAACCTTCCTTCTGCAGGGAACGCCCCACAAGGGCCTCGAGGTTCAGAATAAATCAGGAGAATGGATTCCTGCTCCCCCAGTCCCTGGAACCTTGGTTGTGAACATTGGTCGCATGTTTGAGGCACTGACTGGTGGTGTGGTGACAGCCACCACGCATCGAGTCAGTCTGGAAGAGAAGAACTTCGTGGCTTGCGATGGCCAACCTTTGGGTCCGCGGTTCTCGTTTCCCATGTTCCAGCTTCTGGCCCTGGATCTGACGCGAGAGCAGATGACCCTGGATATGCCAACACATATAGTAAGTCTTGCCAAGCAGATCAAGGTCATGTCAGACGCAGAGAAATTCTTCGAGGAAATGTTCCGCGATTGTGCTGGCAGTGGCCTTTTCATGGCGCGTGTTATCAAGCACGAAGACGTGGCGCGCAAATGGTATCCAGATGTGTTAGATAATGTCCTCAAGGCGCAAAAGGCGGAGCTTGGTCATTAATACCACGGTAGTGTCATTGAATGAATGAGGCCGTGGACGTGTGTGAAACTAGCTTCCAATTCAACATTCTTCTCGCTTGGGGCTTTACTCAACTATATCCATCCATGTTGAAGGAATAAGAGTAGACATGAAATAATGAAAATGGCTTAGATCTCGATCATGAGGGTGAGCTCAATGTCGATGGATACTCCACATACTACTAGGCACAGCTAGGTAACGAATACTTCAACTTACTATTGTAATATATAAGTGACCTACGAGGTATTCCTAAATTCGTCCAAGTCCTCAATATCACTGAAAGGCGTGGGATTAGCTATTGAGTTATTTCCCAAGATATAGCTACACAGTTCGCTGTCCAGAGCAAGAGTTATGGCTACAATATCTGTACGGAATGTGGTGGAGCCCGTAACAAGTCGTGGGACTACATTATGACGAGCTGCGTGATGGGTCATTCTAAATGTCGAGTATTATCCGTTACCTACACACCTGGATTATTATCCTAGAAGGTTCAAAACCAAATTCCTTGGTGTCTTTAATAGCCCAAATTACAATAGTATAGCTTTTTACTGTGGTTTACCTTAAACAATTCTTTTATTGGCACGGGAGTCTCAAATATATATCTGTTGTACTCCTCTACCATACATCTCTTTTAACACTAATTTTATAGTTAATGTTGGTTATAGCTCCCTATATACCCTTTTCCCTAAGGGTTCTATGATAGAGGTTTATACGCAAAGCTTTGTCCTTGGCAGCAGCTTAATACATCAGGCTACGAAATTTAGGTAGACTTCAGAGTGCAGTTCTCAGAGAAGTGCTGGGGAAAATATCCTCACTTAGCAGCATGTTCACTATTGGCCATTGCAAGTTCATTTATCATACATCTTCCTTTTCTTGCTCCAACTCGAGGTGTTCAATTGCCGGAAATACAAATCTGGCTTTTGAGTATTATATATAGCCTCCTCGTAGGAAGTACAAAAGCCGCATCTACAATCCAAGCGACTCTCTCTCTAGCTCCCCACGTGTTATACCACTCTGATTGCACATCTCCCGAAAGATACCCTGTTGCTCCCAGAGTCGTACAGGTGTGTTTAGCTCTGCGATACATCCTTTATCCATGACACAGATACGATCATAGTGAATAATGGTCCGTAGCCGGTGGGCAATACAAAACAATGTCTTGCCATGGAAGGTGGAGATAGTTTGTTGCACCTTCTGGTCTGTCTGGTAGTCAAGGGAAGAAGTTGCTTCATCGCAGATAATGATCCTGGAGTCCCGCACAATAGCTCGGGCTAGAGCCATTAGCTGACGCTGGCCAAGAGAAAGATTGAGCCCTTCTTCATCCACTGGGGAATCAAGATGCAACTGGCCGGCACCTGCCGCTTTCTCATTCACTACCTGACATGCATCCTCGTCACCATCAGACGGTGGGTCAACTAAATGTGCCTCCCGGAGTGCCGACCAGAGTTCTAGATCTGTATGTTCGTCGAATGGGTCCAGGTTGGATCGAATAGTACCCCGAAAGAGAGTAGGGTCCTGTGGTATGACAGCCAGCCGAGATCGTAGAGTATGCAATTCAACAGTAGCTATATCCACACCATCAATCCAGATATTCCCACCCGAGAGCTCAGTTAAGCGGAAAAGAGCTGATATGATACTCGACTTTCCAGCCCCCGTTCTCCCTACCACGCCGATACGTTCTCCACCGCAGATGGACATCGTAAGGCCCCTGAGCACTAGGGGCAACTCATCACGGTAACGCATCTGGACATTTTCAAAAACAATCAGACCTTTTTCTGGCCAGGTGTTCGAAACCTCCACTGGGTGTAGAGCGGCCTTTTTCTCCTCCTCTAGACAGTTCCCATAGTAATGGAGTCGTTCGGCGGAGTTAAAGTGCTGTTCAAACTCTGTATACTGACGAATAGAGAATTGTAGAGTTTGTGAAATGCTAAGCATGTAGGAAAGGATTAAGCCAGATATGCTGGGTGAAACATCGAAACGAGATGTGACAACAAGAACCCCGGTTACTAGAAGTAATGTATTACAGACAAGGTCCAGGCGAACCGAAAGCCACCGCTGGTTGGCAAATATGAGGAAGTAGGCAGCGTTCGCAGAATCGATTGCTTGACCGATACTCTGTCGGAAATAGCTCTCCATGCTGTACGCTCTGATACATGCAACACCGGTGATAGCTTCATTAAATCTCGCAAATACAACCGAACGGAGAACAGCTTCATGTCGCTTCAAACTTTTAGCAGAGGCCCGGTGATATATTGTAGCAAGAATAACAATAGCTACTAATGGCCCCACTGCAAGAGCGAACTATCGAAAAATGGTCAGTTCTGAGGAACTAACAGGAGCGAAGAAAGAAGGATGCTCACATAGTGGAAGTAGACAATGACAAGTACCATGATAGCAACAACTAGGAGGAAGAGAAACAGAAACAGCCGTACTGTCTCACCCAATTCATTATCCAGTACCTGGACGTCTTTTGAGAGCCGATTGAGAATACGCCCTAACGGCGTTGTGTCGAAGAATGAGGTTGGTGCCCGCAGAACACGATCCATAGCATCTTCGAGCATCGTTTTGCTAGCATTGGCTGCAGAGGTTGTCACGTACACTGAGAACACATACAGTATAACGGCATGGCCGCTTGTGATACCTGCATATATACCCAGATATTGGCCCAAACCCAGCTGTGGAAACTTGTTAGAAGCCCAAAATGACAACCACACTCCACTCAAAATGGCTCCTCCAGCAGACAGGACAGCCAGGGCCAACACTATGAAAATATTAGCAACAGAACCGGAGGATACGGCGTATGCTCTCCATATGTCTCTCCGTCTTGCATGCCGCACCCTCTCCTCCTCCTTCATGAATGGCGCAGCATCCCCATTTTCAGCCTTCAGTTTAGGGCCAGCGTCTCGTAAATGGTCTGCGTAAAAAACCAGAGGTGAGCCTGGTGTTTCTTCCATTTCGTCCTGATGATGGACCGATAAGAGACTCTGGAGTACTTCATTCGTTTGTACCAGATGTCCAAAGGTACCAATATCAACAACCCGGCCGGCCTCCATGACGATAATTCGATCACAATGAGCAAGGACGTGCAGTTGATGTGTTGCCAGTATTCTACATCGATCTTTAAGTAGACCACATATCGCCTGATTCATGATATGGAGCCCGACATCTGCATCCAATGCGGATAGCGGATCGTCCAAGAGTATAATATCGGAGTTAGAGTAAATAGCTCTGGCAATATTTAGGCGCTGCCTCTGACCTCCGGACAGTGTGATGCCTCGCTCTCCTATTTCAGTCTGATCTCCATCTAAAAACGTGGCCAGATCCGCACGGAGCGCACAAGCGTCGACAACCTGGTTATACCGGACCTCATCATAGTCTTGGCCAAATAATATATTGCTTCGAATTGTGGTATTCTGGATCCACGCGTACTGGGGGCAAAATGCTGGGGTTGTACTCATACGTACTGAACCTGCCGTTAGCCGCATTTCACCTGCTAAAGCTCCTAACAAGGAGCTCTTGCCACTACCAATAGTGCCTATCACAGCGATAAGTTCCCCCCGAGAGGCCTGCAAGTCAATGTCCATGAGCCTGAATGGTGCTTTGTCCGTTGCTGCACTAGCAGCCTTGATGGTACCACTCCAAGGTGATGTTGTCGAGGGTCCAGCGGCTGGTACGGGAAAGGAATCCACGTCCGGTACATTCTCCCACGTGAATGATGATCTTTCCAATTGAAATGCTTTTTCCATGGTCCTATCCCATGTAATAAAGTCTTCCCGTTCCTCAGCTAGGAGAAATTCCTGGAGTCGATTGAGAGATGTTACAGCGTCGGCGGTAGACGTGACAACGATATTCATCATGCTGAGTGGCAGTCGAATCGCGTTGAAAACCGCAAGGGAGGCGAATATACGGTCAGATGAAAGGGTATGACCGCTCAGCGTGTATGTCATGAAGGATAGCAACGAGGCGAAGTTCGCCATAGTAGTAAAGGAAACAGTGATAGAGTGCCGCGTCGCCAGAAAACGCCCAAGCAAGTCCATCTCGAGCTGTCGCGTCGTTCGAAGTCGCCCCAGAAAACTTTTCTCCCACGCAAAGAACTTGATAAACCTCACGTTCTGCAGGATCTCTTGTGTTATACTAACCCGCTTGTCTGTAATGGTATTTATCGCCCTGCGTCGAATGATAATGGACCGAACAGCAAAAGTGAGCAAGCATGTCATAGTAACAAAGAAGGCATATCCTGCCAAGGCGCTGTAGCCTATATTAACCAACAAGGTAATTAAGGCAATAATCAAGGCAATTGGAGCGGCGCAAAGTATATGGAGCACTGCACAGCCTTTCTCGAGATGGCTCAGATCCACGGCCATCAACGTGGTTATCCGTCCATCGCTGTAGCCTGCCTTACTGCCGGCTCTAGCACGACCAGATAGTCTCATTGCTTTGGAAAACATCTTGGGGGTGAGGACCGCCTTCAGCTCGCCGCCTGCGATCAAAGATTGATAGAATGCCTGGTTGCTAGAGAGACTTTGTACCAATTGCATGGCAACAAGGCCGACAACTAAGCCCATGCCCTTGCCAAGGTTCGGTCCCGGGAGGCTGTTGTGTTGAGAGACATAGGCGTCCATCGCAAACTCGATTAGGAGTCGTACAACAAAGGGCGCCAGCACCAACAGACACATACTAAGGATCTGAGAGAGTATGCCAACCCACAGTCCGACTTTTAGTGTGTCATATAGAGCCCAGGCTAGCGGCCTTTTCCCTCCGTGTCTAAGCCGCACGCGGAAAGCTTCATCCAGCCTATCGGATAGGATACTTACGGATCGAGTTGGGTTCACCGTCCAAATATCCTGGATCTCCAACTCCCGCTTGTAACCGAGCTATCAATATGGTCAGACTGTGCCCGTATAGTCTCCGAGTATTCGAGAAACTGAGTTAACTGACCTTCACGATTGGGGCAACCCATTGAAAGGTAATAAGACTTGCAAAGCCTGCGGCATATTCTCGAGACACCTGCCTTTCCTGTGGCGCTGGAGGGGTGTTACGAGATCGCAGTGGTTCCAACTTGCGCCACTGTAAGTAGAATGGCTGTTTTCCATCCTGCAACTCTCTGTGTTGATTTTTCTTAGTCGACTCGACCACCGGTGCTTGTCGAGTATCGAGGATCATAGTAGGAAGGCTTGGTCAGCTTGATGGACTGCCACGAAGTGCAGGTTAACAATGACACATGGCACTCTCTTTCATCCCAGCAGGGTCCCGAAAGCCGGCAAAGGGGCTAAATTTTGACCTGGCATTCTTGCTATCCTCCCTCAGAAGGATCGGCAGTCGCCTTATTAGGGCAGTCAACCAATCTTGTCGGGCTGAGAAACTGGATCAAGGCCTGAAAGTGAAACGAGTATCACAGTTTATTGGTGGATAGGGGATTATGCATAGCAAAGTAAGGTCTTTGGCTGAGCTGTATATGGCAAGGCGATGTACCTGGCGGAAAAGGTGCAGCTGTGGCGATTGAAATTAATGGAGAATGCACATCATGCAAGGGGCAATATCGATCTTCATTTCTTCCCCCTTGGCCGACGCCATGCATTCATCGTGGGGCATTCCACTAATGACTAAGGAAACATTCCGGATTGTATTGCCAAATCAACCCGGATTTGCCCTAGATTTCGTGAGAGGACCTTGTCACCACGAGCTCTGTTCCCTAGCCTCTAATTTATGCCAATATAGCCATATGGCCATCGAAATCTGCACCGTATGGGAATATCCTCACAGAATATTATTGAACATATTTTCTGTACATGAAAATTGGTAAATTGTGTATTTGTCCATGACAGCGGGCGATTCTTTTACCATTGTATATATTCCTTGTCCATACGGCTTTGATGTATATATATTCCATAACTTTCATACAGTAAGAAAGAAGGTTTAAAATATAGATTTCGAAATTATATTAATACTGCAACTTAGGAAAGCCGAATTAAAGAATGCCCAGGGAAATCTGCAGTCAATATATGAAGACATCGAGTTGCAGCCTAAAGCCGACCACTGTAGCCATGGGACTGTAACCAAAGTTGATGTCCATACATTGTCTCCAAGGGGATATGCATTTCAAACACCATCTGCGATTCGCCATTGCCCTCAAAAACAATCCAAGAAAGCAGGTTTTGTAATGGTATGATTCGGTAGGTGTCCTAGCGAGATCTTGAATGGCGGTGCAGAAGCAATCTACCAGGTCCTTCGCCTCGTTCTGACCGACAACATGATCATACCCATTCATGATGACCTGCATGCCATCTGCAGAAGGCATGATAGTTACATGAATCTTCTCTGATGGCCGGTTGGGAAGATGGTAAACAAAAGCGTCATAGGTAACTCCATCAAAAACACATGAGGGGTTCGCGCCAAAATTCCGGAACCGCAGCACGCTACCGAATTTGGTTCCCGGCGTCCAATCCGTAGAGTTTCGGATGATATCATCCAGACCGATGTTTTCGAATGGCATCGTGCCGAGGTGTTGCTGTTGGGCCTGGCTCAGCAAGTCATGGTTGCTAGTATATATACCTGGAGAGGTCAACACGGACGGGGACGGTGTTCACACAAGGGCCGAGGATATGGCTCTCATGAGCAACGCTTAGACCTCGCCCATGGATAACCTGGCTAAACACGATGTCTTTAAGGGAGGTCTCAGCAAACGAGATAGTGGTATCTCTCGCGGAGACAAATTTGGCAAATGTTAGTGCCCAAGCGGCTTTTACTAAGGACGCCATCGTGAGAATCTCTGGAGGTGAAACTACTGGTATCCGTTTTATTACCTTCACTGCGCGTGCGTCGTGTATGGCCTTCTCCACATTCTTGGTGACCATCTGCTTCGGCTTCAGAATGGTCATCTCTGACCCTCTGAGCATGGTCCGCCAGGCTTCAAGGCCTTCCTCATTGCGACTAGCCCATACAGCTTCAACGTGGTCGGAGAATGGTGCGTAGGATAGTGTGTCTGTCTAGTAGCTGCTGGCATGAGCTCAGAAGTCTGTCCCGTTTACATTGCTAGGCAGGGCAATGCGCAAATATCTTGGGCATAGCTCGGTTAGGGTCATCCTTTGATACGCAGTTGCGGGGATGATTTCATGAATATTATTAGCTATCTCGGTGGATAATCTTCGGAGAAGCCCACCGTAAGCGTTGAGCTCTTCGAAACTATATTGTTTTGGCTGCGATTGCTCTCTGGTGCCCTTTCGCACAACTGTTGCCAGGTCTGACAATATGGGGTAATTAAAAATATCGCCAGCTGTGAGACATAGCCCTTCTTGCTTCGCTAATGCTACGAGGCGCATGGCGGAAATAGAGTCTCCGCCAAGGGCTAAGAAGCTGCTTCCCATCGAAATGCCCTCCACCTCTTTCTTCAGGGTGTTAGCAACGAGGCGACGAATCTGGTCATCTCGTTCAGTAACAGGGGCCTTATCCATAGACGAAGCTTGGCTCCTACACCGATATGTAGCAAATCTGTCCTCGGGCCATGTTGCCACCGTTTCCAGTAAGAGGCGACGGTTCACGTTTCCTGTCAGGGTGAGGGGAATAGACAAAAGCGGGACAAAGATCGATGGTATCATGTAGGACGGCAGAGACCGCTGCAGCTCGTGCATAATCTCTTCAATATCGAGATAAAACTGACTACTTAGGGTTTCGAGAATTGCTAACGGGCTATCGCTGGTGGCGCCCCAACGTGGGGCTTTTCGTAGGACAGACGAAGGCAACCAGAAATGGTCTCGTAGTCTGTTGATCCGGTTGGAGTAGGAGGACGACTGAACTATGGACCGTTGCACAAGAGGCCGCGATGTGCGATTCAATATCCCCTAGCTCTATGCGCTGGCCGTTTAGCTTGACCTGGTTGTCTTTTCTCCCCACGTAGTGTGTAGACCCATCGATGTTGTACCGGAACATATCGCCAGCCCGGTATAGACGTGTGGTCCGGGCCTCCGAGGGCAGTCTTTTCTGCCATTATGCATCATGAAAGAACGGCTGATTCACTAGTGTATTGCCGTTGAAATAACCACATGCGAGCCCATGGCTCTGCGATATAAGTTCTCCCACTGCCCCCACCGGCGCAAGTCGATCAGGGTGATCAGCATCCACCACCCAGAGGCCCGCACCACAGGCGAAGCCCACGTTACGGGGATCGTTATCTTGTTGAAGATTAGACCCCACAATGGTTGTGCCTGCGATTTCACTGGCCCCGTCCCCAGTCATCAGGTGGACCTTACCAGCCCATGTAGCAATATGAGCCGGCTTCACGGCCTCACCTCCCAGCACCAACCTCCGGAGCGATGGAACCGAGGAAGGAGAAAGAGTACCCGCCACAGATGTAGTTAGGATAGCAAAGCTAACGCGATGGCGACACATAGACCCTGCAAGATCGTTTACACGATCCCCCTCGGATGGAATACATAAACAACCGCCAGCTATCAGAATCAGCAACATCTCGAGGTTGCCTAAAGTGAAGGCATGTGAAGCAAACTGCAGAAGACGAGTGGAAGGGTTAAAGGAGAAAGTGCGGGAAACCGTCCCATATAATGAGCAAAAGGAGACGTTGTTTATAATCACACTCTTAGGATCGCCTGTACTACCAGATGTGAAAACTACGTAGAGTGGACTTTCAGGACCGCAACCCTGTGGTGGTGGTAGATTGGCAGAAGCAGGAAGATGGAGCCTTCAGCACAGCCATCCCCAAATGCCACCACCAGAGGTACGATCTCCTGCGCCAGTCATTGCTGCTTTGGGGAAACAACTGCCACCTTGGCACACACTGGCTGGCAGATGGCGGGAATGCGTTTGAGTGGGTAGGAAGTATCGATCAGAATAAAGGCATCCCCGGCCTTGATCACTCCAAGAAGCGCTACCACCGCCCATTTGGATTTCTCGAAAAAGAGAGGCACAAAAACCCCAGAACCCAGTCCAAGCTCGGCTAAATGAGCAGCGAGAGTGGAGGAGCGCTGGTGGAGCTCCCCGTAGGTCAGTTCACCGTCCCATGCCGAAACTGCTGTTGCGTCGGGCTGCTCTACGCACCGTCGGGAAATCGACTGGAATGCACACTGTTCCAGGCGAGGCATACTCAGAGGGGCTTGATTCCATCGGACCAAGCGCTTGATGTCAAACTCGGTGCAGATGTCAAATGCTGCACTGTTTGATCTCTGTGCTGAACAACTTCTGATATGGGTTTGTTCAGCGTTTCTGCCACAGCCTGGGCCTGCTCGTGCGAGAGGACCGTGGTCGTATAGTCGATAACGCTTGAAAGTAAACCGGTCGATTCATCGCGACAGAGGCGGACGATAATTTGAAACTGGGGAATCAGGCAGAGTTAGCAACGTGTCGCTCTGATGATCCCCTAACGGGCTATGCCTTTGGGTAACGTAGATGACAATGTCGACTTACTTCGCTCAATCCCTCTCTGCACATACTAGTCAGTGACATGTACGACGACCCAGCTCCATTTCGAAGGTCATTGCAATCAATATAGACAATAGAATTAAAGGGCCAGCTATGAGCGGGCAGAGAATCATCAGCTGTGATGAACTCAAAGCTCTCAGACGCGTTTGAGTGCTCCCCATGGTGGTGAAGCCCCTGGGTTGATGTCAAGCTAGTGATGGTAGATTCGTAGACCTTGATGTGTTTTCTCAAGCCTGGCCCGTCATTTGCAGGTCCTTTGTCCTTTTCACAATCTACCAGACCGCAGCAAATGTGATATCCAGAGGTATAGGCTCGCAGTACCACTGCCCAGGCCGTTCTCAGCAGAGATACAAGATCGACATTTTCCGAATGAAGCCAACAAGTTAGCAGCTGCGCATCCAGCCCCTTCAGTGGCACAGTGACAGACTTTCGTAGCTCTGGCATTTCAGGTCGAACTGATTGCGGCCCAAATTGCGAGACAAGTGGTGGGAAGAAACATGGCTGCTCGAAGGTAGTGGCCTTAGCCATTGTGACAACTTTAGTGGTTAAGGAATTCTCTGTCTTTGCCCTCTCGTTTACAATACGGGTGGTTCAAGGTAGATATACTACCGTTTGAGTGTGATGCGAGCGCACATAATCACCAGCCATCCTACAGTCATAGCGCCTCTCACAGCTCCACCCCTCCATATATTACGTATCGCTGGTGCATTTGGACCATGAGAAGGGATCCCGTGGAATGCTCAATAAGGCCAGGAGAAAAAGACCGCGCCAAGGCTATCCCGATGGCCCGGCTCATACTATACTAGGCGAAAAAGCTGCATGTCCAGGCCGTGTTCATATAATAATAGGAGTTCGACCTGTTCACTCGAAGCTATAAATCTCGTGCCAGACATTCAGGGGAATAAACTGCATCCCAGCTGTGATAGCCCATTCTACGGCCCGTCATGTCTTCGCCACAAGGACTCCCGGTCCTCGACTTTTCAGCATTCTACGGTGAGGACCCCAAGGCCAAGGCCAAGTTGGTGGAACAGGTGTGGCAGAGCTGTGTGTACAATGGATTCTTCCAGATCACCGGCCATCGCATTTTGTGGGAACTGCAACAGCGTGCAGTGGGCTGTTCGAAGCGTTTCTTCTGCCTCCCACTAGAAGAAAAATTTAAAATCGATAAAAGTATATCTTCGGTCATCCGCCTACACAACCAGCATTGATGTTTGTAGAGAATAACACCTTTAACCGCGGGTATGAGCTTCAATCTCAGATGAATGAGGCAGGCGCGAGTCCAGACCTAAAGGAGGGTTTGTACATTGGACGGGAGATTTCTACTGATCACCCTTACTTTCTCGAGGGGCTTCTCAACAGTGGCCCCAACCAATGGCCCGGTGCAATTCCTGATCCCGAGTTCCAGCAAAGCACAATAGAATACTATCACGCGGTGTTTGACCTTGCGAAAGACACCATGGCTGTCCTGGCACTCACGATGAATCACGACGAAACGTACTTTCATTCTCTAACAGATGGCGCGGTAGCAACCCTGCGATACCTGCATTATCCACCACAACCCAAGGTGGTGGAAGAAAGGCTGCGGGGGATTGCTGCTCACACCGACTTCAGTTGCATTACACTGCTGCTACAAGATGAAGTCGACGGGCTCCAGGTACTCGACATGACAACCAGTGAGTGGATTGATGTACATGCATCCCCCCTTGCCTGGCACCCGCTCTCCCATACTGATGCTGTCTATCTAGGTTCAGCCAATACGTGGGGCGTACGTGGTCAATTTAGGGAATTTGTTTTCTCGCATGACCAACGAGGTCTATAAATCCAACCTGCATCGAGTGATCAACAGCTCCGGTAATGATCGCTACTCTATCCCATTTTTCTTCACCGGGAGTCCAGGGTTCGTATGCAGGTGCCTGCCTGGATTCCGGGAACATGGTGGGCCTGGTAGATATCCCCCTGCAACCGTTCAGGAGGTGGTGTCGTCATCGTACAAGGAGACCTTTGCAAGGGCCGCGAGATACAAGGCCGAGATGCAGGAAAAGTTACAAAATCGTGCAGCTGAAGAAGTCGCTGCCTAAACCTGTCATCTGGTTCACTTGCATCCGTCTTTGAATACCTCAACCCGTGATATTACTGATTTTTGGACTCCATTCATCAGGAGCAGTTATGCTTGCTACTCGCGCATGTTTCCTCCTTCATCCCTTACGTCTTTCTACTATTATAGTCATATTTGGGCCATACCATCGGTTAAAGTACTTTGACTTTGGGGAATGTACCGCTGCCCCTTGCATGAACTCTTTCCCACAACTGTCCTGCAAGGCTTTGACTTTCCTAGGACCCTTACGGCCGCTGTCAAGCTGAGCCAAGATATATCTTTAATATAATTTCATTATTGTTTCCATTCCTTGTTCATTATCAGTTTCACCGAGGGTCAACCGTACCATGTAGAAGGCATGTCACCCAAGTATAGATATATACCCACATCACGAAATGATAATATTAAAATTTCAAAGACATATAAGGTTTAAATTTAAAATAGGGATTAATTTTTCTTGTTTCTTGGCAGTCTTACGAGTTGTAAGTCAGGTCCCATATCGGGTGAACTGCCCCTTATCTCACACAGAGTTATTTACATAACTGGTTAGATACACCGCATAGTCATAGAGTTTGAATCCCCTAGACTGGTGACGCAAATTAGTACGGGAAGGACAATTGGTGATTTTGCTATAGAAGGAAGTGATCTTCATCTGATAATCAGTGGATGCAGGATTATGCTCTGGCTGACCGAGTTGGTGTTCAATGAAACAAAACGCATGGTCATTTGGAAGCCTATCACGCTGAGAATGGAAGTTCTTGGTAAAATTGTGCAAGAGTGGTCCTAGGCCTACTCGCCACTGACCCGGAGCGAGCCCAGGATAGACATTGTGAGCTGCCACTCGGCATCATTTATCTCCTTATTATTCTGCTCTATTTTCCGCAAAGGCCACGGCCCTATGGCTGCAATAGCCATAGTATCCCGCAGTGTTCCGGGTATTATATCAATATATGGAAGCCCACCGACCCCCAAGCTTTTACTGCGGGTAACTAGGGGTACACTGTCAGAAAAAGGAAGAGGAGGCTGTATACAAAAGCCCCAGAGATATATGTGTACAAGATCATAGGCTGCTTGACTATTACTTTTAATGGCAGAGCGAGCCGATCCTTCCAAATCTTAGCTATGTCGACTAGGGCTTTCTTGTGGAGCGAGTAGAGAGATCAGTTGCCAGTTTCCTGGCGCTGGTGGTATGCCTTTTCTGTCAAGATTACAAGATGATATGTCGTATGTAGAAAGATGGCCAGGAGTCCGAACGCAATAACTCTCAAGAATTCTGGAATGGAAAGAGTCCATCGCCAGCTCAGAGACTGATTTATGATACGGAAGCCACCTGCGAATGGTGCTACTAAGGGTCCGCTGAGTACTATCAAGCAGAAGATTATAACGGGAATGCCGCACTGCTCTGGAGTGAACATGTCGGCCAGTGCTGGTCCAGCCACTGAGTCTAGATCTAAAACCCATCACAGAAACGAAGAATCAACAGCGGATAGACGCTCTCAGAGATGGCGGTAGAGATTCACGATATTGTGAAGCCTAATATAGAGATGACTAGTGGGGGACATCTTCTCTTGCATTCCAAGAATGATCCGAATATAACAGGACTAAACGCAAATCTAAAGAGATAGAGGGATACTCCCAATGTGATTACTTCCTTACCAATACTATAGATATGTATCACAGTAGGTATAGCAGGTGCGAAGATGCTACTTGTGGAGGAAGCTACTATGATACCAACCCTAGGGAGTACAGAGAGGGATCAAATGAATAAAATTGACTGTGGTTGGTTGCCAAGGGGGATCAGCCTCCTCTTCGATTGCAGAAATCAACCTGCGAATGTTGCTAAGAATTAATCCTTTGTATAAAAGATCCTAAGGCGAACTGAGGAACGCACCTGTTGGGTAGCTGTCCAGGAAGTCCTCTGCCACTGCTACAACCTACTCTCGTACACCTTCCAAAGAAGTAAACTGCCCATATCTCCTCGAATTCGCCGTGGAGATGTTCAGGGTATGGATCGTCACGGCAGATGCATCAGCGCAGGTGAAGTCATCTAATCGCGAAGATTTGAAAGAAATTGGTCCTCTCATTTCTACCCTCTTTTGGTAGGCTGCGGGCCATTCTAGGAGAGGAAAATACGAAAGACAAAAATTACACAGAGGCCCGACGAGACTGATAGGACAGATGTTCTCATGGCGTTGTCCAGTCCAGGGAATGTGTGTTCGGCAAGGCGATGCCAGACCGCTTATAGTCCTGCTACTGATATATAACCCGGTTAGCCAGGAATGACAGACCAGGTCTCCCCAGTAAATACAAGTCCTCCGTCCAGCCTGAACTGTTCCGGGTCAAGATAGACACTCATTCCAATGTTATCTCCACTTATATCAAACACGCGTAGAATCATGTAAACCTCTGAGTAGTCGCTCCTGTTGTGCACAGCCCGCATCTTGGCTTGGTCAGCGGGTATATGTTTGTGATCGTTGTCAACTCACTCACTCGTTTATACTGATATTTGCTCATGTAGAAAGGAGTTCTCAAAGGCCCTGTGGTCGTCTTGACTTCAATATAATATTTCGGACGCTTGTCCCTCCATTCTTCAGTCGCGAGGTACCCGTGCTCAATCAGCAGGGCCGTGAAATCGCCCTCAGTATCATTATACGTAATATCTGCGGTCTCCCTACCATAATACGGTTCCATATTGGAGTAATCCGGGTGGACCGTGACATATCGACGAATTTTACTTTGCCAATTCAGCTCACTCCAGTCAGTCAGAGCTGGGTCCAGCCGTGTAAGTAATTCGAAAACCTGCAAGAAAATTAGTCACATGTTAAGTTGTACCCTAAAAGACCATTACAGAAATGCGACATACATATAGCTCTCCTGCGGCGCCAATCTTCTTGTCTCTTTCGAGCTGGCTGTCTGAGCGGAACGCATCCGTTATGTCAATACCATCGAAGCCATCATATCGTTGGAACGGTTGTTGTCCCGACAGTGCTTCGTTCAGTTCGCTCATGTTGAACGGTCCACTCGCAGGAAATGTAGCTCTCCTCGCAGCCAATAGCACCCCATTGAGGAGCGTACGGTATTGCGTAGTGTCCTCCGATGTATGTTCACGTGGTGAGTACATCGGTGGAGGATTGGGGTTGGGCCAATAGTTGGCCATCTGGGTTTGTCGAAACATCACGTCCTCTAAACCATCGCTTAAAAGTCAGCGATTCTGATGCGTAAACGGGATGAGAATATCCGGTGGGTCTAGTGGAACCTCACCGGCAGATCGATCCTGACTTTGTGACCGTTGGGATGGTATACTATCATCAGTGCTATCGTCATCAATACAGGGGTCTTCGTTCTGTAAGTCAATTTCAATAATACCCTGGCGTTCCAACACAAGGTCGATAGCGGAAGGGTCGATATTCAAGATCATGGAAACTACAGTTACTGCATCTCGTTCGATATTGTCAGGAATTTGTGTGGCCGGATCCCGCATGATCCAGTCCATCAGTTGCTTAGGCAAAAGGTCACAGAAGCAGATTTCTTGGGCCTTCTTGTCTTTCGGCACATAAACAGTGAGACCAGATCGGTCTTGACTAATGTGCAATTTGCTAATCGACTCTTCAGCATCCACCACTACACCATCTTGGGAGATTCTCAGGATTGAGGAAAGCCCATCAGTTGCTTCAATCCTTGCTGTCCGAAGTAACTCGTAAAGCCCCGACGGATTCGCGTGATACCTCGGGCTACTGAACGTGGCCGCGACTCTAACATGGAGAAGGGATATGAGCAATCTAACCCAAGCTTTTAAATCCATAACACTTACCGGAGAATCGCATGCGCCTTCCTTCTCAAGTCTCGGCGTGGAGCTGAAATCAGTTGCGCTGTGTCGCCAGAGAAGGAAGTTAACTCCTTGATGGATGCAGATAAGTAGCGATGTGTGAGATTTGTCCACTCAAAGAAGCTTTTCAGACGGCGAACTTCTTCCAGACTGTAGTCAAGCATCTTGATCCTGCCTCTGAACTGTGATGCCAGGTGCTCCCGGTCAGGAATCGCGAACTCCGTCGCGGCAGATGTGAGCCCCTTCGTTCCATCTGGGTAAATAACTGGAAATACCCCCCTTTCCAACAGCGGGTCCGGATTGGCATATTCTCCCTCTGTTTGAAGGAGAGCATTGAGAGACCAGATTTTACTTTTTGTCTCGTCGATTGTTGATTCTGAGCCTGTTTCCAACAGCTCATCATAGACCATCTGAAGGGTCAGCGTATTGACCCCCAAAGTATCAATAAAGAAATTTTTCAGGTCCTCGTAATGGTCATTGAGGGTGACCTTCCCACGTATATCTGTAGTACTTGACCACAAGCACTCGGAGATTTTGTACCAGCCGGGTTCGCCGTTTGTGGTCACAAATATCAGGCTTTCATCCTCAAATTCGCGCCTAAAAATAAAAGCTTAGCCCTTTGATTCAACCTCAGCAAGAAAGCAAGGAAGTTGATACTTGCCGCAAATCATCATTAGAGAGGAAGTTTTCCATTCCAGAGAGGTACCTGTACATGTCGAAGATTTGGTCGAAGTCCACGCAGTGGTTCTGGCTCCGTTCCACCAGTTCCCCTGTCAGATCTGACCATGAGGCATTAGGAATGCTCAATGTATGCCTGAAGAATCGTGAAAGATGCTGGAGTTGACCTTCGTCGACAATTTGCTCGAAGACATATTTGAGAGAATACTTCGACATCATATTTGGTGGTGCGTCCCACAGGCAGTTCTCAAGACCCGCCCATGCGGCATCATAGGGATCATCCTCTTGGAGTTCAGGAACGAAAATGTAGTCACCGTATTCAAAAAAATCCCTCGACTAAAAGTGAGCAGTCAGCCTAGGGATTTGCGGACACTGGACTTACTTGATGCTAGTCCTAGCGGCCACCCTGTCCTTGGCAGCAAGATGCTTGGCGTCAATTGCAATATATAGATCCCATAGTCGCTCATATGAAGTAAGGGAGGTTTCATCAGGATTAGAGCTCTGGATCCAATACAGCATATCAAGGAGGAAATCCATGTTGTCGTCCTTCCCGACTGAGAAATCGTTGTGAAGAAAAGTCCACTTAGAGTAAATGTCCTCGTCTAGATCTCCTTCTCCGAGGTATAAGAACGGAAAGGGCTCATATTTCTCCATAAAGCGTTGGCGAAGAGCCTGAAGATTGGATAGGGGCAGATATGTCTCATCCAGATGACAGTCGTCAGGTAGGTCCACATTGCAAAGTCTTGTTGCATTTGTGCTTTGAATTTCCATAATAAGATCACCATTCTGGCGCAGTTCAGACCTTTGGTATTTCCAGAGATACTCCAACAATCCAAGAAGCTTTCCAGGTCGACAATCCGCGACATAGGTCCAGCTGTCTGAAAGAGAATCACTATCGTCTGAAACTAGACTCAATCTTTCGCGAATTCCGAGTGAGCTAGTCAACCACGCGCGCCATGATGGGTGGTTTGAATGAGGCCTTGTTGGAATGTCCTCAAGATATGTTGAATGTATGAGCAATACTTCCACGCCCTGGGAGTACTCTGTTCGCCGTAGGAGGGCCTCTGGTCCATATGGATGGTTGCTTGGCAGATAGATCTCTTCCTCGTGTGGATTATTCGTAAGCCCATGATCACAGTAAACACGAATATCGCAAAGGTCATCTTCATTGTAATGACGCTCTGCAGTCAGGTATAGGTAATGAAGATGAGCTTTCGAATCTTCCATGCACACCTGGCTATCTAAGGGACTATATTTCGCCAGTATTGCAGATCGAACTGCACTGACAGACGGCTCCACGGCTCCCAAGTGTATGAAAAAGGCTCTGCGGTCTTTGTTGGCAACCGCTGCTGGATCCAACACGTGAATATCCACGTTGGCCGGGATATCTATTTCACCGGTGTTTGGTAAGTATACCTGGCCGCTGTTAGCGGACACCCATTCACCATTTCGTAGAGGAAGAATAGCAAGATTCTTAAGAGTACGCATTTCATCCCCGTCATCGTTTTCAATCCTCAACAAAAGTTGTGAAAGGCGAGAGTGGAAGTCTGCGCTAGTCACATGTGACTTGACTCGGGAGGTAGGACTTTCAAGGTCACTTTCAAGCATTCTGAGAACTAGCTCAAAAGTCCCCACCTCGAGTCCATATTCTTCGAGGACCTCTTCTAGCGCAACGGGATAGGCAGTGGATACGAACGGATCCAAGATTGAGTCGTCCAGCAATGGGTTCCCATCGCTATCCATAAAGTCAAATGGAAGCATCACAATTGAGCTCATCACACGCAGGCCGTTGCCGTGCCTTGACCTCCAAACCGGTATCACGGCAATCAAATCCCTGATCAATTCAGCCAGAGGAGACCAGAAGGTACCTATGTCATCTTCTAACAAGGGAAGAAAGCTTGGCCACATGTAGCACAATTCTGGTTCTTCGCAGAATTCCAACACAGCCTTCACAAATGCTGTGGCAATATGAGGCAATAGGCAAATATTTCTTCTGGAAGTCGTAGAGATATCCTGTCGATTTCCGGTAGTGTCAAAGTCGGATTGTATCAGGAACTATTCTTCCCGTTAGTTCATGTATGCACCGGGACTTTGCTATTGCACGGAATGGAAGAAGTCTCACTTTGAACTTCGACTCGCGGACTGGTAAAAAGGCAAATATCTCCTGTTTCTCCAGCAAGGGCCTTGAATCCACTGTAAGTGGAAACGCCAAGACAACCTCTGCTTCCGAAAATGTCATACCGGTTTCCTGTGTACCCGGGACATTGCGACTGTCGCTCGTCGGAAGACCAGTGGCAGTGTGCCTGGTGACATGGTAGCGTTGCTCAACCGTGGTAGAATTCCCATCTCCATCCACGACAGAGGCCTCGAAGAAGACATTGTGGCCCAGCAGATCATGATGAATACGAAAAGTCTTCGATCGCTGCATTTCACCATTGCCATCGTAGAAGAAAATTCCTATCTGTTTGAGGTTCCTCAAAAAAAGTAAAGAAGTTTGCTGGAGATCGCCGAGTTGCTGGAAGATGGTATGGCGGAGGTGCTCGAGCGCGTGCGGCTCTCCTTCTGTGTGAAGATAAAGAGTTATTCGGGTTAAGCGATCAGGGCATTCGTCGCCAGGGTCCTCCCACACTGGTAGGACCATTCCAAGACCCAGATCGCCTGATCTATGCTTAAAATGGAAGGAAAAATTGCCGGATTGGATATGAACCTTCCACGCCACGATGAAAACGGACTTGAACCCGATGCCCTTGGCCCCAATATAGCCATGCGATGCGGCTTTGCTGCTCTCCCCAACAGAGCAGATAGCCGACAGATCTTCTGTCCTGAATCCGTCCTCATTGCACTCTACAATGATCCGATCGGGATAGACCCTAAAGGAGATGAAGGGCAATTCGTTGCGTTCCCGCGCGAGCATAAAGCGATTATCGTCGGCATTTTGCAGAAGCTCGAAGACAAACCGAGCATTACTGCTATAGAGGTTTCGTGCAAGTCTACGTCGCTCCGGTTAGCACACAATGCCTGGGGTGGCAAGCGATTCTGTTGAGCCAGTGACAGACGTCTTGATTGAATGGCCTATGTTCTCGTCCTTCGCACGCAGACTCTGTTCAATTATGCGTCGCTCCTCAGGAAGCACGTTCCCAATGCGGTTCAAGACCGACGAATCAACGTATCCAAGCTTCGCAGCAATTGCTTCCACCGCCTTTTTGGCGATTTCTCTGGTGGACATTTTGTCCCGCTCTGTTTTTGCCTGTGAGGTTTCAGCTGGTACCCAAGTCGAAGGGGCTGAATTGAAGTGTGCACGTCAACTGACAGCTCCCCCACGCTTCCACCCTACTGGTACTAGTACTACGAGGACCTGCGGAATGGACGCCACGGTAGCGTGGGGTGGACCCGACCCGGCCCGGCCCGGCCCGAACCTGCTCGCTGTTAAGGGGTGCTAAGGCCAAGCCTTGGATATATGCCTCGTCAAGTACGCATGAGTATTATCCCAGCTGATTATTCACCTATATACCATTTGCACTTTACATATACTGCTTCTCGGTCTCGGGTTTGAAGAATAAAAGCTATCTCTGGTCCTCCAGAGCGACGATACTCCTCATCAGATAGCCGAACCGTCTTTTGCTCTCCTGGAGCCAGATCACAAACTCTGGTAGGCCCCGCTACAGACGGTGTTCCATTGGCATGTTCAAGCTCTCGAGCCAAGTGGAGGTCAATACCTGCTCTGGAGAAAGACGCCTTCTTAGACTTAGACTCTTGATCTAATTCTAGAGCGGCAGGCTCCAGGTATATCTCCAGTTGAAGCCATTCATACGTAGCTTTGGTGGTTGAAACGAACTTTGTGAGTCGCTCCGAACCACTCAAGTCATCATTAGTGAGGACGGAAGGCGACGGCTCTGATTCGCAGTCGTTACCTTTCTGGCCCAACATGGTTGCCGAGTGAAGAGCGGGAGTTTTTGAGCGGTATGCATGTGAATCTTCTACCAGGTCAATCCGACTATTTGGAAAACCGAGTTCCCCCAGCGGTCCTCTCATACTGCCCATTTCTGGAATCGAGGGGCATATGGGCAACGGAGTCTCCTTTATAGAGTTTATCGCCGACGACGATGGCGTAGTCATGGAAGGCGATGGCAAAGGAACTCTATGGAGGTTAATAGAACTTTGTAGAGGGAATTTTCGGGCTATATTATTCTGAGATGCTTCACTGAGAGTGTCCAGGATGCATTGATCCACCACCACCAGGACCTTGCGGAAAGAGCTTAGTGTGTCAGTGCTGTAGTCGGAGGAATCGGGTACCGTCCATTGAGGGAATAATTGGCGATGTGCTTTGGATATGAAAAAAGCACCGTGAGCTTGGATAAATGAATGGCACAAAAAGCATGCTTCCTTGGAAACCCCAATATACCGGGGCCAGGGAGGGGGTGAAGAACTCTCATAGTATACAACCATCTGAACTTCCGCATGCACAAACTTTTGCATTCCGTAATTGATGGAAGGTGCGTACGGCTCCAAGGTTTTCAGTTGAAGCTTTGTAAAAGCTTTGCGATATTTGCTGCAAGCCAGACGTGAAAGGCTGGAGCAAATACGCCAGTAGTTCGCAATTTTATTGACCTCCCGAATATCCCTTCCGTCAAGCTTTGAAGCCGGAAATCCCACTGCTTCCAACCGGTCCACCAGGGAATATCCATCCACTGTCAATGCGAAAAACCCCTTTATAACAGACTTCAAGGCATCCTCAATAGACTCCGAAGTTGAGTCTTCTAATCGCAGGAAATCCATGTGTACAGTCTCAATTTGAAGCGAAATGGTCTGAAGTCTTTCCACTCTTTCAGGCGACCTTGACGAACATTTTAGCCATGCGATGTGATCCTTTAGACGCACAGTAAGCGGCGGCCGGCGGGACCCACGTTCATGAGCTGGTCGATGAAAGTAACGACTTCCTGAACGCCCAAGTATTCTGTTTCTGTGAAGTTTAACGACAGTATCGAAGATCTCATCCGCACAAGAATCACGGGATAGAGCTGGAAGAGAAATGCAAATTAATACAGTGGCAGTGGGTCAGAAGTGTACTAAGAAATCGAAACTGAGAAGATATATTCTTACTTTTTCTTGCACACCTCTCCAAACTTTGTAGTACTCGGCCGATTGCGCATTTGACGTGACCCTGGAGCCCTTCATTTGCGGCGAGCCGGACCGTGAGGCTCTTCGATGCAGCTTGGTCCAGCTCAACTGTAGCAGCTGTGACGTATGCAACGCCATACTCACAGGCTGAAATAAATGCGAAGTCATCACAGATCTGTTTTTCGATGCCAAAAGGGAGAACATCAGTAGCGGACGACGGGGGCCAGTCCTTTTCTAACAGTTCCTTGGGGCCCAACACGTTGTTGGTACGATAGAGCCGGGCCACGTGATCCATGAACCTCCTCTGGCCGACATCATCCCATATGGATCGGCCGGGAGTGGCCGTGTCGGGCGCAAGCATGGTCCACCGATCATTCCTCTATAGATGCAGGCTTTCTACAGGAGGGCTGTTTCCACGCAGCTCTGGCGTCCTGGCGTCCTTGGGAAGAAGGGGAGGGTTCATGTGATAGAACCCTGATCAGGCTTCGGGGACTCTATGATCAATCATCCATCCCTGTATACAACAGCGAATAAGAAACGCACACGTCGTTGGAGGTTACGAACAGAAAATACGCACTTATATTGGAGACTGGTTTCATCCTCAGTCAGTCCATCCAGCTCAAGTAGCTATTACTCTAATTATTGTTCATACCATATCACCACTAAAAAGGGCTTTCGCCCGCACCTCAAATACCCACGTACAGAAGTCTCATATCTTGAACACAAGATTGTTAGCAGAGGTAGTTTGTTTTATCTGGTGTTCGGCTTGTGGTACTAACAACAATCCTCAAAGTGCACACACAATCGGTTCGTTCATACCGCATACACCTTAGATGGATAATCACCGGGACAAGGAGGGGAGCTTAACCCCTAGAATAAATATAACCAGACGCGCACTTGAATGTATGCTTTTAAACAGTACTCTGGGTTATATTCAACTAGTTATGAAAGACTGGTTCTGTTTGGACGGGGGCTACAACTCTCTTTATATTGCCTGCTGTGCCGCGTTGAACTCTACAATCATGTACCTCTACTTCACCTATAGGTAGGTGTGAAGGGAACTCTAAGCACATTGTTAAGAATACATTCGGGAACTTGCAACAGCCATGTGTTCTCGTTTCTATCACTTTTTTTGACTGTTCATATTCATGCCCTCGGTGAACCCTCCTTACTCGTCCTCAGTGGACCTGGCTTCAGTCATCCATCTGCATGATTCCAAGAAGAACCCGAATTACCGCCGAACTTGACAAGCCTTATACCCTAGTACCTGTGGAATGTACACTACATCCCGATTTTCCGGCTGCTTATTCGCCGACATTAGGTATTCCTGCATATACCTAGAGCTGAGCCCGCTCGAGGTAAGGGATATTCGAAGGGAAGAGAGCAACCCAAACCCAGAAAACATGCGCGGGGATTTCTTGCATCTCACGTAACACATTAGAATAATCGAGATTTTCTAATGTGTTTATATTTGCATATAGCTCTTTTGTGATATTATTTAGGTGAGGCAGACCGGTTTCTTCTATAGATCGCGTTGAATTTGAATCTGAATTACTTATACTGTTTCGTTATCCACAGAACATTAGTTCGCAGAGAGTCGTATAGACTATTTTAAAATATATATATATATATATATAGCAATACTATTTCTTTTCGATTTGCCTTTGAGCGTCTTGCTTCGGTGTTATATATAGAGAAAGTGGCTGAAGCTATGGCTATCTTGATCGCTGGGGCAGATACAACCGCATCTACCCTGACGGCAGCCTTAGTACATATTTTACCCGATAAAGCCGCAGGAGAGAAGAACGGGTCAGTCAGTATGTTAACCCCGCTGATTTGGAGAATGGCGGTAGCGGTGTCAATAAAGGTCACGTTCAATGTCGGGCCCATTTCGCGGAGGCAGTCGGTTAGATAGTATTCGTCTCATAGTTGAAGGTCAAAGCTTCGTTTGCTCTTGGCGGTTATTATAACCATTTCTGGGAAATTGGCCGAGACCTCTTCGTTAGTCCCACAAACAAGGGACTTTTCTCAGCCGATCACTAACTGTAGTGTGAACAAACAAAAAGGATGCTACAGCGGCAGTCCTTTCGTATTGTCTGTCAAACATCACCGAACGTCTAAGAAGTCGGTCGCCGCTTCCATCGCCAGACTCTGCCAGACCAACAACGTCAACTTTACATGATGCCTAGAGTTGACTTTGGGACCAAAGCAGCTGATTATGCCGCAATTGCCCACCAAGTCAGCCGCAACATCGCCTCGGCGGCACTAAAGCACACTCCTCAGCTCGCTCCTAGCAGCCACGTACTTGACCTAGCCTGTGGCAGCGGCGAAGTCACTAGCGTCCTTATGGAGAATGCCGCAGCACAAGGTGACCAGCAACTCCCAACTATCATCGGTTTGGATATCGCCCCGGAGATGGTGCAGCTCTATAAAGAACGGGCAGAAACAAACGCATGGACAACAGTATCTGCCCAGGTCCAAGACGCACAGGATCTAGGAGAATTCACTGATGCCCAATTCGACTTGGTATTTATGAGCTTCGGACTTATGTATGTCCCTGATCCTGCTCGATGTACGAGGGAAGTGTTTCGGGTCCTGAAGCCAGGAGGCCATGCTGTCTTCACAACCTGGAAGGAAGCCGCCGTTCCGCGGCTACTTGCGCAGGCAACAGCTGCAGCTTCCTGCTCTTGCTTCACCCAACCAACGGATGGCGCATGGGGTACGAAAGAGAAGTTGGTCTCAACAGTGAAAGACGGAGGCTTTGCGACCCACAATATTCAAGTGGTAGTAGAGGAGACAAAGTTCGACAGGGGAAATGGGGATGGAATTGCGGAAGCGCTTTCTCGGCCATCCTGGAATCCGCTGCATGATGGCACTTCTGAGGCAACATTGAAATGGCAAAGTATTCTGCGAGAGCAGATGACTCCAACACAAAGGGAAAATGGAACCCTTGATATGATTTCATGGGTATGTATTGCAAGGAAAAATATGCAGTAGAGTCAATCAAGTTGATTGAGACAAGTATGTAGGAAATTGCTATGTCGGTCATTCCCGGAAAGATACACAGGTTAAAATAAAAATATGAGCGATATTTATCTTCTATAACGATGTTGAGCGTCTTGGCTCGAGGTTATACATTGGGCTTAAAATGTACATACCATGCTCCCCTAGCATTTTCCACTCCTACCTTGCATATACTACCCCCTTTGATACATCCAGCTCCAAGTAATGCTATATATACGCAGTATTGTGTGTATTTATTTATTTATTTATATTTTTTTGAAAAAAAACAAAATTAGTACTAATATATTGGTTGACAGTCACATTAATTTCTGCCACCGATAGAAAACAGTCAAAGTGGTGTAATACTATCGAAGGGAGGGGAAAGCCACATTGGCTAGGTGCATGGACTCAGATGGTCCATGACCCAATACTGGGCCACACACATACCAAGCTGAATGACCGAAGCGGCGAAGGATGGATCGAACATGGATCAATTCATCAGAGAAACATGTAAAAAAACTATGTACTATAACAGTTTGTCAAGCTCAAGCAGTGCCAAGAATCTTCTTCACACGAAATTTCGCTGTTTTCCCCCCCACTACTACCACTCGAACGCCAAATTAGGGCTGGCATCGGCCGGGATGGAATTCTGACTTTATCCTTTTGTCAGCCAAGATATTGCTACATTGGGATCAATCAAGAGAAAGGGGAAACTTCGGTGAGGTGACTCCTTTGTGGGCTCCCTGAATGTGGAGAACGTCCCGTTGACATCAACTTTATCATAGACCTCACCTACGGGGTGGTATTGCCTGGGATGATTCTGGGTCATATGCAGAAAAATTCCAAAAAAAGGTCGCGCAACAAGATATGACTAAATCTAGGGGCATGAGTCGCATCCAATCAAGTCCTATGGTTTGGTAGACAAAGTGCTTGAAGGCAGATAACTGTCCACAGCACTGGAAATATATTAGTATCTTAGATGATATTAACATTGACTTGATCTTGAAAGCGGACGCAGCGAAGACAGGGTCCTTTCCCATAGGGATACTAACCAAGTTAGAACCCGACCCGATGTTTTATGACTCGGATGAATGCCGCAAGCACAGAATTGGGGAATTCACTTGATTAAGCGTTACTCTATTTGGTGATTTATTCCGCAAGCAGAGTTGGCTAACCAAACTTGGCTACAAAGTGCATCCGTTTATTAGGTCCAAGGGTGAATGTTATATTTTGGTGGATCGGATCGTCAAGATTCGGCAGGAGAGAGGCTGGAATCTTTCCTGCAATAGATATATTTGCCCAGAGTGGAGTTGACCCGACCCGACCCGGCCCCGGCCCGAACCCGCTCGAGGTAAGGGGTTCTAAGGTCAAACCCAACCCAAACCTAGAACACCTGCGCAGGGTTTTCTTGCGCATCACGTAGCACATTATGAAAATCTAGACCTTCCACTATGTGTATATTTCGATATAGTCTAGATTATATAGGCATAAACATATATATATATATATATCTCTCTCTCTCTTAGACTGGATATCCCCATATTCATAGATCACTACGTAACACCCGCTACCCGGCTAGGATTCAATCACTCCTGGGGGATCTCGCCTAGTCAACATGGGTCAACAGTAGGGTGGCCTCCGGCTACATATTACTGCTAATGGGCGTCAGTGCCGCCTGCAGCCTTCGCCAGGATTGACGACCGCGCTGCGCAGCAGTCTCTGGCCGGAATTCAGGCGTCCTCATTCTCCAATCAAAGATTTCCAGCGAGACCCAGCCATTAAAGCCTTTATCTGCAATCCAGGACTTTACGACTTCTGGTACAGGTAGATATCCACCCAGCTCCGTTTCCAGGGGAAATGGACGAGCATGTCGTGACCATGTAAACTGTGGCGCCTCGCCCTCGAGATACCACGGATGGGATGTTGAAAAGGGGGGTTAAAACGTTCACCGTCTGAGAGTTGCACGTAGCAGATCTTATCGAGAGGGCAATGATCTTGGAAATCGCGTAGCGATGCTCGTAGATCATCGTCCGCGTTGGGCAGCTTACCCGATGCGTCGAATGGACTCGCCCACAGTTTCGTGAGCTCGTGGAAGCTGTCTAGGCAAAGTCCAAAATTTGGTCGATCCACACATTGAACGATGTGCAGTGCGCTTTGCCATGTTGAGGAATGTGTGGACCATGACATCGGCTCGTAAGCAATGCTGACCATTGGCGGTTGTGCACGGGCAAGATCTGCCAGCTGCTGTAACTCCGAGACGACCACCGCCTCAACCCCAGTGCAGTCACTACTGTACTGAGCGGGCACCTGGAGATATGTCGCGTTTAAGATTCTCGCAATGTCGATCCACTTTCTGGCCGTCTGTAGCCTTTCCTCGAGAGGCGAGTTATGCCCTTCGAAGTTCTCAAATGGAGCTAGGGACAGAATCTCGATCCGGTGTGCTTTGCATATCCCTTGAATCTCTGCTGCTGCCTCTGACAGAGAAAGACTCTTCGCTCGTGCGTAGATGTCGATGTCAGAGAAGACGATCTCAATACCCGCAAAGCCGTGGGAAGCGGCGACCCTAATCTTGTGGTCTAACAAGTGCGAAGGGTGCTGGCCTAACGACAGGCTACTGATCGCCAATTTATTGCTTAGCATGGCTGTATTGGACTCGGGATGACACGGTCTTGGATTTGTAAGTATCGATGGCAAGATGAAGCACGATCCTGGCGTGAGCATTTCGGCGGTTTAAATGGCAGTCTTGACGGAAATCAATTTCCGCGACGGAGCAATCAGGAAGTGGCATTCCATTCTCTACCCGTCGTAAGGTACAAATATCGAGGGGGTCGGAAAAAGCGATGGGCAACTCCAATGCTGACCATCAATCACGATAAACGCATGGCAGGATCCAGCCTCCTCCGTCGCTTGGTCAGGGAGACACCTTCACCGATAGTATTGGCGATGATATTGGGGGACGAAATGCTCCTTGGCATAAAGCCGTACCTGACATTGAGCTGGGGAGGCCCTCAAGCTCGGGCTTGAGTTGTAGAGGCGCTATTTCGATTGTCAACGTTGCTATCTAGTATGGCAGTCCACTGTCGATCTTTGTAGATTCGAGGGGGGCCGACCGAAGAAGCTTGACTGGAAGCTTCCTGCTGATGTTCTGCGTACTGTATACTTGGATGACGTGTCTCCCTTCCAGTGTCTGACGATGGATCTGGCAGATCATCAAGTCTCCTGCGAATACCAGGTCGCTAGACGGATTCCGAGTCACAGAAGTGGACACCCGAGATTTGAGGCCTCCCGGAATTGACGGGAAAAGGGCGGATAATCTCACGGGCCGGCGTTGGATTTCCTATCCTCGAATTCCATCTCTTGTCTAACATCAACCTCGGTTCTTAGCCGAACGCGGCTCAAATCAAGTTGGATTGCAGGGGATTCGCTCTCGAGTAGGAAGGCATCCGAATCGCAATACAGAGGATAGTGTTTGATCCGAAAACAGCGGGCACGACACAGTACCAGTGTGGTTGCAGTAGTTCCAGTTCCCCCTCGGTGGATCTTCGGCTTTTCATGAGATTAAGGAGCCTGTCACTGTTTCACCACGTCTGATGCCACAAGCAATGGTCTCGATTGTGTCCTCCGGGAAAAAGTCACCAAAGGAAATGTTTAAACTACCGAGACCACCGATTGTGACGCAATGAAGAACTCCGAATCGTGACTCCAGTCTCCAGGGCAGCGGCAATATTCTACCTCCATACGTCGTCGTCTTAGGGGCCTCTGAACACGGGATTGGTTGCACTGCTATCAGCGGCGGTGCCTCGTGTGAGTTGGGCGCCCCTTCTTTTTCTCTGCTTCATACCTTTGATAGGGGGTATCGGCATTAATGCTTGATCGAACCGGCTGCTCAGGTTTATTAAGCCGATTACTCTGAGACACCCCAACAGGTACCAAATGTCTCGGGGATCGCTCTTTGTTGGTGAGGTTCTGGTAAATAAGGGAGCGTCTGTTCCTTGTGGTGATGAGAGTGAAACATCGGATCCACATCGGGAGAGCCTGCAGTGGACGGTAGTGGGAGCTCGGGATATCGAGCTTTAGTGGGACCCAACGATGGTGCGCTTATTGGTGGAATGCATTGTATGTTTCAGAAGTAGAAACAGGGGAATTCTTCTGGACCATGGCAAGAAAGAGAAGTAAGGCACGCCCTAGCAAACCGGCGGACATAGCTTAATGTACTGCAGATTTGTATATATAAATGTGAACCCATCGGCGACAGATGCACTGGCTTAAACCAAGGCACTGCCATCCACCCCTTCACCATGAGAGGGATTGTCGCTCTTTCTTTGCTCTCTGTGGCGCTGCGCGTCACGGCGGCCTTGACCGAATCCAACTTGCACAAATACCCTGGGGTGCTGGCACTTCAAAATTCCTTTAACCCCATCAAGGAGGCCTACTGGACTGGGTACCCTCACCATCGACGAACTCCATTTGCTGTCTCGCCCGATGGAAAGTCCGCTTACATTGCCTACCTTGACGCGAGCGAAACAGACATTCATGTGCAGCAAGTGGATGTAGATACATTCAAAGCGACCGGAACGTCGGTGACAGTGTCCGGTGGCAAGGAAGGTATGTGATTATGCTACGAGGGATCATGATGTGGGTGCTAAGGACACAGAGCAGCGGGCGGACTCGTGGCCCATAATGATGGGTTTGCCCTCCTGACAAATGAGGCCATGCCATCTGGAACGACCAATGCACCCCCCAGCGACACACCCGTCCCGGTCCTTTACCGATACACCGATGGGAAACAGACGTGGAAGACGTGGCTGGGTGGACCCGATGTCCACGAGACGGACGGTCTCTCCGCGTCGCCTGATCTCAACGGCGACCTGGTCTACTCTGAGGAATCGGGTCTCTACGGCGCCTACTTTGTCGTCACAGACTACTCTGGCGATGCAGCAGGACACTTCGGTGACAGTATTCAGTACGTTGCAGATAATGGAACACTGGTCACGATCACCGGGGCTAGCAGCTCCTGGGGCTGTAGCCATAACACAGGTATCGCTTTCGAGTCCGCCGATGAACCTCCGTTCGCGAGCATCTGCGCGGAAGACCAGGGGGCTATCTGGCTGAATACCAGAACGCTGGGCATGTCCAGTGACGGGGTGAAGATCTCCAATGAGAATACCACCAACGGAGCCTCGGGGGAGCCCATGGGCGGCATGTCCGGGAGCTACAGTGCTCTTGCTCGGTTTGCGGAAAGCAGTCGGTACATCTTCGCCTGGGTTTCCCGTGGTGCAATGGATCTCACCGAAAACACGTGGATGGGGAGTGGCTACACTCATGCCCTGAATCGCACCAACAACCGCAATGTCGCCATCTCACTGTTCTCCGATAAATACACCATGGTTGGAGAGCAGGCGACCTCGAAAGTCGGCGCTGAAGACGGCGATGCCCAGATCAATTGGCTGACCGAAGGCGCCAACGACTGTTCGAATGCGCATGCGGCGACGTTCGGGAACAACAGTGCACTCGTGTCGTGGGAGGAGATCTCGGATCCCATTTGCGACTTTGTGGCGATGGGATGCCGGGGGCAGTTTGCCGGCACCTTCTTTCAACAGGTGGATGGCAATGGAAACCAGGTCGGCAGCCCGTTGAAAAGCACAGATACCTTCGTCGCAGGCGATATGGTCACAATGGCTGATGGCCGAATCTGCTGGCCCTATGTGAGTATGAACTGGGATTTATCGCAAGCGGTGTATGCATCGGCCTCTGCCACCACCACGCAAATGAGCTTTGCCTGTGTTGATCTCACTGGAAACTCGTCCGGCACTGCAGCCTCATCGAGCAGTGCAAGTCCGTCGACGAGTGCTGCATCGTTGAAGACTGCAACCGCATCCAATGGCAACGGCAAGCCGATAAGCACTTCAGTAAGGGGGGACAGTTGCGCTGCATCCGCTTGAGCATGGTATGGGGATGGTGCTGCGTCGACCTCGGTCAGTAGTAGGATATGAGAACGCGTTGATTGTCTCTAAGTAATCTACTATCTCTACAATACTACCAGAATGCATCGATTGCCTCTTTCTTTTGCTTTTGCTTTTGCTTCTCTGTTTCTATTCTTGTGGAAGTGGTTTGGATTGAAAACCTGTCTGTATTCCTAGTGATGTAAACCATGGTAGGGAGATTTTCAACCAGACACCCAGAACAACAGGTACGTGAGACTCGAATAATAAGAGATATCTGCACCACATGCATAGTATGTCTTCAGTATCTCTACACCGTACGGCGAGTCAATCTAAGGATCTGATCGTCTCCCGCCATGGGCTTTCCCGGTCCGAGGCTTGGTTTAGCTTCGTCAAGCCTTGGGAAGCCTTTCCCTCGCACCCCCAACACTTCTTGGTCCGGCCCAATTACCTCCAAGTCGTACCTCCAAAGGAGAAGTGCCAGATAGGCCAACACTTGATGCCTGCCCACAATCCTCCCGCTGCACAACGTTGTACCGCCACCGAACCCGCGAAACTCCACCTTTCGCAGAAGGGATTTGTCCCGGTAGAACCGGTAGCAATCAAAATCTTGAGGATCCGGTCCAAAGGCCAGACTGTGCATCATTTGAGTCCGCTGCGGGATGATCATTTTGGTACCTTTCGGGATGCAATAACCTTCCAGGGTCGTATCTCTCGTAGTTTCACGAAAGCTACTGCCGGTGGCGGTGAACCGCAAGGTCTCATTGAACGTGGAATTCAAGATGGGACAGCCGTTTAGCAGTGGGTCTTTGGTGACCTCCGCAAGGATCGTCCCATCCATCGTAGGGGCAGAGTCGAGGGCCCGCATCATCGGCGCAATCTCCTCTCGGATCTCGTTCACCACGGTGGGGTGGCTCATCAGATGGACGATCATCCAGTATGATATCGCGTTGACATTGGAATTAAGCCTGGCACGTTTGAATCAATGGAATAGAGAGCATGGAACGCATCCGGCTTACCCCCAAAGGATCGTAAAAACGATGCCTGCAATATCTCGATCCGGAATTCCGGCTTGCTTATAGTCGTTATAGACATCATTAACGAAGGAGACAGAGCCTGGCCGCTGCTCGGCGGGGACGGCGTAGTATTCCACGAGAACCTCAATGAGATGGTCCCGGAGCTGCGTGGCATGCTTGGCTAGAAAGGATGGGAGTTTGTATGTGACCTGCCAACTGATGTGATCCCATGCTTTCAGAAACGATCGGATATTGGGCTCGAGCTCCAGTATGCGAGGGCCAAAAAATGATGTGAGCTGGGCATCGATGATCACATCACGACACAAGCATTCCAGAGAAACCACCTTGACGTCTGGGGTGGAGGCGAGGACGCTCGTCTGGTAGAACGAGTTCCACTGCAGTGTCATGTTCACATGGGCTAGGGATTTAGCCATAAAACGGTGCATTGCATCTGGTTGTGTGAGCTGTTTGTGCAGCAGATGGATTCCTGTATGTGCGGCGGTCATTTGTTTGGCGTTTGGAAAAAGCGATTCATAACCTTCCGCCGGCGTCTTCCACAAAATCGGCTTGCTCGCGCACGAGACAGTGGCGATCTCCTCGTACACCATGTCTACGAATGGTTCGAAAGCAAATGTCTGGCTGTCACGATCAATCGCGGCAATTTGGGCCGCGGTCGTGACCATCACAAGATCCTGCCCGGCTATACGTAGGGCACACAACTTGTGGTTGAACTCTTTCTTTGCCCGAGCAAAGAGGGTGCTAGAATTTCTAAAGAAAGGTATGGCATGACCTATAAAGTAGGCGAGTTTTGTCGCTCGAGTCAGTGGCGCTTCCCCTCGGAGATGGCTCTTACAACAAACCTAGATCTAGTAGCATTAGCTATGGTGGCTCGGAGGCGAGGTGGCCGCAACCTACATGGAATCCAATATGGGAGGTACTCTAATCTGTCACGATGGAGCCGCGGCGAGATGGTGAATGCCCATAGTCGCCACACAAGAAGTACTGAAAGCAGGAGATAAACGACGCGATGTAGCCTTGTCTGCTCCCCAGTGGCTATATCATGCGGCTCGGTCGAGGAGACGCTCCTCACTAGGCCGTCCAACATTGCGACTCAATGGGGCCTATAAACATGCAGGTACGAAGCGGAGTGGTAAGGAAGAGATACTCATCCGGCATCGTCGCTGGACACTGACTTTTGAATCAGGCTCCAAGGCAGGGCAAACCAGTTACTCAACAGTTTCTGGATAAGCTCCCAATTAGGCAGTTGCTCGGAGAGGCGAATAACACACAGTTGCCGGTGAGGGGTAAATGAAGCCACGCTATCAGGGTACTTTGGACGCATCTGTAGGCGTCCAGTTTGGGCTGTGATCGTGCCATTAGATTGGCTGTGTGGCGGTTGGGATGCATGTCAGAAATGGGGTTGTCCTAGATCAAGCCCTAGTCTGAGATGGCCTCAACGCGGAACACAAAGAGCTCTCAGAGGCATCGCATTCGCTATTGGTGAGACTGCAGATCCACTCTCCACTCGCCGACGCTACTCTGCTGCACCTTTATTGATCCCTGTCCCCTTGGGCCTATCGATTACGGAGTAACTAGGGCAAGGCGTAGAACCGCGGGAGCCGACGAGAATGAATGAGACAGACAACGCACGACACGCTAATGCGGCCTGGGCCCTGTACCTTTTCCTTTCCTCCGCGTCAGTGCCTCTTTTGCGTCTATCTTCACTGCTAATTCCTCCTTACGTTGTATCCCCCGAATCACGCCGCCCGCGGTGCCCATCGCCATGTTTCTGCTGTGCCTCCAAACGCTGGCCGTGGCCTACGTGGCCTGGAGCTTGGTAGCGATGGAGATCAATTATCGCCGCGCGTGCGTCATGGGGATCCCTCTCGTGAGGCTCTGTATCGACCCCCAGAACCTGCTTTGGGTCCTGATTGAGCCCCATCTCTGGCCCTGGCTCGATCGCCTGCCCATCCACTGGGGTGATTTTGGTCGCTACTCGCGGCGCGGATGGTACTTTGCGGACCGGGGTGAGTCGCATCGTCGCTACGGTCCCATCTGGGCGCTGGTCACTCCCAAGGAAATTTACATCAATGTCGCGGACTCCGAAGCCATCCATGACATATTCCAACGACGGACAGATTTTATCCGCCCCGTGGAACAGTATGGTGTGTCTGCCCTGGGCCATTGGTGGTGTATGACCCTGCTGTCTAATCGTTGTGCTTCCTCGTAGCGGTGCTCGAAGTCTATGGACCGTGTATCTCCACAGCAAATTCAACGGACTGGCCGCGTCATCGAAAAGTACTAGCTACTCCCTTCAACGAGAGTATTATGTCCTTCGTATGGGATGAAAGCACTGAGCAGACCCTCCAGATGCTTGGGATTTGGGCCTCTCCAGGCCTCGATAAGATCTCTAGCGTCGCAAAGGACACCCGCACACTCTCATTGAATGTCCTGGCTGCTATAGGATTTCGCAAATCGTATCCCTTCCAGAGTGCTAGTGACAGCTGTCACCAGGAACAAAGGAGCTCTGTAAGTTATCGTGATGCCCTGCAGACCGTCCTCGATAATGCCATCTTGTTGATGATTATGCCCCGGCGATTCCTCTCGTTTTCGTTTGCTCCGGAATCGTGGCATCGGTTGGCCAAGGCCGCGACGGACTTTAAGCAGCACATGGTGCGTATGCTGGATGAAGAAGTACAGGCGTTTAACGAGGGCAAGGCTGGGTCGGGTGGTCTAATGACATCGTTTGTGCGCGCCATGAATCGCAAGCAGGAGGACGCAATGGGCAAAGCCGATGATGCGTCGCCAAAAGGACTGACGACTGACGAGATCTTTGGCAACATCTTCGTCATCAACTTTGCAGGACACGATACCACGGCTAATACGCTGAGTTTTGCACTCCTTCTACTGGCCGCATACCCCAAGGTGCAAGATTGGGTTGCCGAGGAGCTTCGGCTGTTGGCAGACGCCAGGGGTCAATATGTCGACTTTTTCCCCAAGCTCAATCGCTGCCGAGCTGTCATGGTAGGCCTGGTCGTCTCTGATAGCTGCGTACTATTTGAATACTCACCGTTGACAGCTTGAAACCCTGCGTCTCTACCCCCCCATCCCCTCCCTACCCAAATGGACCAACGACCAGCCGCAACCACTGAAGGTCGGCGATAAAACTATCATGATCCCACCCAAGGTGGGAGTCAATCCGAGTCTTCTCACGATGCACATCGATCCCCAGCACTGGGAAGATCCATTGGAGTGGAAACCCTCACGGTGGGTCAGAACAAGCAAGTCGGACATGGCGACCTTGATTGAGGACGAACAGCTTATCACTCCGGTGCGGTGCACATACTTCCCCTGGTCGGACGGGCCACAGAACTGCCCCGGTAATAAATTCTCGCAGGTGGAGTTTGTCGCGGTCCTGGCGAGTCTTTTCCGAAATCACCGCATCAGTCCCGTGGCCAACGCGGGAGAGACATTTGAACAGACGCGCGAAAGGGTCCTGGCCACTACGAGGGATGTTGATCTGCAACTGCTTCTACGGATGAAGGATGCAGAGCAGGTGCACTTGAAATGCCGGCGAGTCTAAGAAGCATCCTCTCATTCTGCAATCTAGGGACCATGTATTATTTCCAGGGCGATAGATAATTGGATTCAACCTACACTGCCGATCCGTCTTATGCTTGGCCGAGGTTTACCAATCAGTAGCAGCCACGGGCTTTGTAACACCGATGGTAGGATAGAGAGTCACACCCTCGCTGGTTGTGGGGTGGACCAGACCGTCTTGAAGTAAAAGATAGGGTTCAATATGAATGCTGGCCGAATAATCTATTTCTAGTTGTAAATAGATATATATATCTCGATAATAGATACCTCTACACTTCGCTGAGCTTGCCCAAGGGCATTCGATATCATAGCGTCTTCTATCCAACCCATGATATACCAGATACACAAAGTACCTGCTTCTCACTTATGGACCCATCCAGTCAGCCTCAATGATGGCCATCCTTGCCCCAGCAGGCACGTTGACACCCAAAAACCGGAACCGCTCATCCGCCTGCTTGAATAACTCCCTCCACGTCTCCACGTCTCTTTCTCGAGCATTATTGAACGCCTTCATAGCAATATCCATAAACCTAGCAATTGTCATCGAGTCAGCGACACATTCAAGAGCACACATGGAACAGAGCACAAAAGTCTCAAACACATACCTCAGATCACGATCAGCCTTAGGCCCCAATACCCCCGGCTCAGGAATACAGATGTCATTAACAACGACTCGAGCCCCTTTCTTCAACGCCGGAACCAAATTCTGCAGGATCTTCACGCAATATTTGTCCGACCAATCATGCAGGATCCAACGCAGAAGGTAAACGTCCGCTCCGTGGACAGGCTGAGGGGTCAGGAAGTCGTGCGCCATACAGGTGACCCGATCCTGCAAGTCCTCAGGTACGCGCATAGTCCAGTTTGCGATTGTCTTCGGCAGATCCTGGACGACACACCGAACCTGGGGGTATCGTGAGGCGATCTCGGTGCTAACTTCGCCGTGGGAGCCACCGATGTCGACGATGGTGCATTCGCCGGTACCGAAGTCGTAATTATCGAGGAGATGGGACAGGTGGTAGGATGGGTGGAGGTGGGAGAAGCGCATGGCGGTGATGAATTGGGCTCGTCGGCGGGGGTCCTGCGAAATCTCATCGAAGGGGTTCATGTTTGTGTTGAAGGCGAGGGAGTAGCCCTGTGGGAGTGAATGCGGTCAAGATTGTAAGCCTCGGTGGAGGAACTGAGGTACGGTCCTCTTACAGTTTCGTTGGGCTCTTCTGAACCAGGCCACTTCTCTGTCGCGTCAACCGTGCGTGTGAATGCCGGCCAATATTCCTCGGCAATGTTGAGAAGCCATGCCTCTACCATGGGGTTGTTGACCAGGAGTTTGGAGGCTGCCGTGTGGCCGATGACATCTTTTTGGGGCTCGTAGAAGACATGGCGGCTGATGGCTACTCGAAGAAAGCGAGTGAGATCCTTGATGTTGAGATTCGTTGCTTGGGCGAGCTGTTCGAACGTGATCGTGCCTTCAACGGGAACTTGAGGGGCGATCTGATAGCGGTAGATGTATTGGAGGCTGAGGAGAAACAATTGCTTGTGCAAAGGTCAGACAAGAGAGAAGAAAAAGGGATGCAAACGCTGGGAAAGGAAGCGAACCTCGCCAGGGCAGCTAAGCAGAAGCCCCAGTGGACCTAGGAGTAAGTGATGGAGCTCGTAGGTTGCCTCAATGGCGGACTCCCGGGCCTCTGCCACCTCCTGTGGAAGTGGCTGGCGGGGATCGAGTCCGTCACCATACTGATATGATGGCTCGGGGAGGTTCAAGGACTTCACAAAGTCAAGGTAAACCTTGGTAGTCCTATGAACTCTTTCCAGCAATTGTGTCATGCTGCCTGTTGCGGCCTTTCGCGATGAGCAGCGGGTCTGCATTTGCCCTAATGACTGGCGGTACACCGAGCGCGAGACGATTCGAACGGACAAGGCCCGTACGGGGAAATGAAAGCTTGCCATGTTGAATGATCAAAGTGATCAGTTGTTCGAAGGATGAAAGGAGATCGATCTCTTGTCTACCGTAGGGCGAAATATTAAATCTCATGGTGTCCATATGAGTGCTCCTCAGGCCGATGCTTTCTTAATCCATGTTATGGGATATGTCTGTAAGCCTGGCTCGAACTTGCCCGCATGAATTACCTCAGCAGCGGGGAATAGCCCCTCTGGAATAGTATACACTAGTAAGGACTAGATGCTATTGTAGACAAGTATATACAGGGGCTATGGTAGCCCACTAGAGTACATAAAAAAGCAAGCAAGTCACAATCCTTGCTGTCGTAGTCATGCTTTAGGGTTCTAATAATGTGGCTCGCTCCGTTCGGAATGTGACAGCTGACAGCCCGTGGTCCAGTTTACGGCTGCTTCTATCGCTTCTTCAAGGCAGACTTCGTGTATGGCGTATCTATATAGGCTTTTGAGGCTAGAGGGTACTCTTCCCTATAATGCCTCATTGATTGCCGGTTTAGGTGCTGCGGGTGTACTCTACAGTGTGCGCTCACGATTATTCGCCCCGCCGTAGCAGTCTAAACGAGGTCATTGTACATATGCAATGTCATCAGTGTGTTTTTGCCTAGTCAGTACACTGGCAATCGTGTTTCTCGGCGTCTCTTAACAATCCTAATTCATTGATCGCAACCTACCCTTCGGTGCCCTTGTTCGCCTTGGACCCATCCCCTTTCCGAACCTGAGAACACGCGCATCGGATCAGTCCAGTGCCAAGTGGGGTTACGTTCGCCCTGCTGATGTCTTCGGGAAAGGCTGCATTAGTCCTTGTTGGCGCTGACGTTGACCAGTGGGGTCATTACGTGAGATTCAGATTCTTGTTGTCTAAACCGAGCTACAAAGGTACTTTGCATACTTGTTGGCGGAACAAGTCCTACCTGGTTAGACCAGAGAGACAAGCCACTGGCATGGAGGGCTATTTACCAGCAGGTGCGGTTCGTTCCCATTCCATTCGTGACACTGCCTATCAATGACAACGCCGTGTCTGTTGCCATGGGCAAAAGCGTCAATCTTGGTGCTATCCACGAACAGATCCACGTTCAGATTTTTAATCTGACCGGGAACCAGGGGTTTTGAAGCTGAGGCGGGGATGCTGCAGGTCTTCGCCCCCCCCCCACCCGGACACGCTAGCATTTCTGTGTCAGATTTGGGACAGGGCAATTTGTTGAACAATACGTGTTGTCTGCTGCGCTGGCGGCTGAGAACAAGGGTAGTTGGAGAAGGTGAAGACGAAGGGATGTGTGTTATTCCGCAGGGCTAGATGTCCAAACTAGTGTAGGATCATAGATGGGTCCAGCAAAATAAGCTAACCCCAATAATTGAGGCCATTGTGGCAGTTATTGACGGATACCGTAGTCATAGTTTCATGCTCTCGTTGCGTGGCCACTGGCCGGCATGCAACGTACGCTCTGCTGACTGCACATTTCTTAAAGTGATTCGTGTCAGTTATGATAGCAGTCGGTCCATTTATCTGTAGTCTCAGAAGTATCATGTCCAAGAAAGAAAAATGTACAGCACACGGATGGAATCACAAATCGAAGGAGAAAGCGAAAGCCGAAAGGAAAGAGGAACGATAAGCAGACCGTTCCCAATGAACTGGCCATCTTGGAACGAATTTCACCTTTTAGGTGAAGTAGTCACTTCAAAGTCACTACGAACGTGCACAGAATCCATCGGCACAATCGCCGTATCACTGGTCTGTGACTCCGTGTCCCTAGCAGAGCATTCCCGCGACAGGCCATATTTCTTGCCCGGTACGCCCAACAGCGGGTTATGTGGGGTATGGTTGACCTTGCCAAATAGATGCTGGTTTTGTGAGCTGACGAAGAGCTGTCTGAACGAAGCGATACACGCAATAATGATCCCTGTAGGCACCACATCAGCAAGAGCAATGACTATAACAACAATTCAAGAATCGCCGGAGACAACACACCGGTTCCCATCTCAACGAAACTCCAGAAGTACAACCAGCCGATATCCACACTGCTGTTGAGAGAATTATTGACAACCACTCGGATAATGGCCACAACCATAATAAGGACGGTCGCGGAGAATATGCTGAAAAGAATTAACTTCTTACGGAGCGAGATGTGGGTGTTCCATAGAATGAGAATAGGGATTGAGAGGACTTAATCGGGCAAAAAGCATTAGCTCCATGGCCCATCATGTAGACTTAGATCCACTCACTCAAGATATCTGTGACAATATCTCCAGCACAGTTGGCCCAGAATGTGCGGTTCTGATAATGGACATGATCGAGGTCGCTGCATTTGGCTGATTATAACTCTATGTTAGTATTTGTCTACTCGGCCAGGTCAGGATTGCCATTTCTCACTGATGATATACTCCATCCCGCCTAGGCTACATTTGTAGTCAACGTCGGCCACGGACGCAATATAGACGCCTCCGATGACCACCATAACAACATACCACCAGATACGGTGGCTCTTGACCTTGGAATCGAGGCGGAAAAAAAAGGACATAAACGAGAGCTTGATGGCCCACAGCCCGGAGTAAAACATGATAGTCATAGGAGCGATATATCGCATAAATGATTCGAACATGGGCAGAACGGCGGGGGTGTATGGTTCCTGGCCAGCGCTGATCGCATACAACTTGTACAGCACTTGCCCCTGGATTTGCCAGATGATCGCGTTTGTCAGCATAATGGCCCATGCGAGTAGGACGAAGAAATCATCGACGAAGAGGCGACGGAAAAAGGCAATTCGGACAAATATGCGAAACAGGACGATGATAGTGTCAGTCGCCGTAAACGCCCAGAGCACGCCCTGTGAATCGAAAGATTAGTTGCACAGAGAACGGATGTCTCTGAGGAGTGACACTCACCAAGAAGGCACCTTTGGATATTTTGGCATGCATCATCAACATTGAGTCTGCCATGATGTCTGGAACTCCGGCGGAAGACACCGAATGGACTGTTGAGCGATAAGGAGAGAAATGGGCTAGGAACGCGATAAAAGGACTCAGCTGGATCGGGATAGTGAAGGCACACTGTTCCGATAACGAGCTGACAAGAAGAGGCTTCAAACCGATACAGATGCCCTTCCCACCCACCAAAAATAGCCTGTTGCTCCTCTCTTTGGTTGCATAGAACCCACTCCGATTCCCGTGGGGGGGGCCATTCTCCAGGCAGGGTGCCATTCAGGGCGACGGCGGCATGCAGAACAGACTTGGCCATGCAATTATGAGGGGCTATTAAGAGGCAGTGCTATCATTCATGCATGAAACCCCTCATTGACGGCGCTGTGGGTACCACCTGGGGCATGATCTGCCGTCAATGTTCCAGGTCAATTGAAATCTTCCGTCTTGGTTAACCGGCCGTCCGATCGAGGTCGCTTTGCTTCGAGGAAGGCTAAATAGAAGTGATTCCAACTGCGTCCGCACGTGGGCTGCCAGATAGTCTCACAGATGGAACCGCCTTTGACAGTTTGATCATGCCTGCAATCGGTCTTTCGTGGGTTGGGATTGGGATGGTAGCTGTGGGTACAGTGGTGGTACTTTGGGCTATGATGAGGAAGCTACAAATCCTCAACAATGATCCCAACACACCACGCTGCCTTCCATACACAATACCGTTCCTGAAAAGTACCATCCCATTTGTGCTCGATGGACCAAACTTTTTCCATTGGGTCTCGTGAGTATGCACTCCTGTCAAGATATGAACATCCGGACTAACCAACCGCCAGCTGCTATTGCCAGGGCCGTTGGCCAGTGCGGGTAAATCTTCTGAATGGTGAGGTCTATATAGTCCAAGGAGCTAAGAACATCGCTGCCATTTTCAGCAAGCCTGGCCTTACAGTTACCCGAGCATATAGTATTGCACTGAAGCATTGCTTTGGGATGGAGCAGAAAGCTGTTGATGTTTATCTCGCTGATACGTCGGGCTCCTGGCATCGACCTATTCCCGGCAGCCAAACGCCGTGGCACGGACGTGTGAGCTACCATACCCACGAGAACCTTGTTCAGGGCCTCTTAGGCGCTGGGCTGAACCCAATGACGGAGCGCATAGAAGGACTATTATTTGCCTCCTTGGCAACGGCCCTGCCAATGACTCCGGAATGGACTTATGGGATGGACTTGACCGAGTTCTTTGAGAACCACCTCGGGTCAGCCATCCTGCAAGCCTTATACGGTCCGCTGCTGGTCACAAGGAACCCGGACTTCAACCGTAACTTGTGGCGATATGATAAACAAATAATGAGGCTAGCCAAGCGCTTACCATCGTGGCTGATCCCCAACGCCTACCGTTTGCGAGATGAACTCCTCGATACGATCATGAAATGGCATCAACAGGCTGCTCTACTATCGGAAACGAGGCCAAGCAGTGAACAGACGGGTGGAGATGAAGCCGATCCATATTGGGGATCGGCCATGATGCGTGAAAGGAACAAGATGCTCTTGAAAATTGAAGGACAAGATGCCAGGTCAGTGGCATCCACGGATCTTGGCTTCATCTGGGCGTATGTCTTGCTGTGCTCATTTTCTCGCACATCTTCTTCACCATCATGACTAACCTCTGGCTAGCTCTGTTACTAATGTCGTCCCATCTACCATGACCCTTTGTACGCACATGTACCGTGATCGCTCCCTCGTTGAGAATATTCGTTTAGAGATTCGGGATTGCATTCAGCCGGGGACCACCTCACGGTTTGACCTCAACAAGCTTGGGAAGCAACAACTTTTGCTCTCGATGTATGCTGAGACTTTGCGCTTCGGTGTACAGATCCATATTCCCCGTTGCTCGCCACATCAGCCGCTTTCCGTGGCAGGAGTAACCATCCAGTCTAATAAAACGATCCTCATCAACACAGGACTCGCACACTCCGACGAGTCTGTATGGAACACACGAAGTGGACAGTATCCGCTGGATACCTTTTGGGCACAGCGGTTCCTTGTTGATCCAACAGACGAAAGCAGCGGGCCTGTAAGAAAAAAATGCTCTCAGCCATTTAGTCCCCCATCTGGGAAAGAGGACAAGAAGATGAACAGTCAAGCTCCAACCTCAGGGCAATTCACCCTAGACGGGCTCGAAGGAAGCTGGATACCCTATGGAGGTATGACCCACTCGAAACTTATGACATTTTGTGCATAAGACACTTGGCCAGCCATTAACAGGATGTAGGCGGACAACACGCATGTCCGGGTCGGAACCTAGCAAAGCGCATTATATTGCTCGCAAGCTCGATGATGGCTATCATGTTTGACATCGAGCTACTAGCTCCTGACTCGTCCTTGCAGTTTGGCTCACCTCGGTTTGGATTTGGGGTCCGTAAGCCATTTACACAAGTGCCTTTTCGAATTCGACGCCGACAACCCGTCAGTCAACATTAGAGCGGTGGCCCTCTGGATAATAATGGACGCATGCAGTATTGATAAACCCTTGTATAGATCCAGAGCCCGCTTCTCGGGGATCTCTAGGAGCCAGTATGTAGGTGCAGCATCCTTCTCAATCAATCAATCAAGATTCTATTAACTTGTTGGGGCCCGACTACTGAATGTCTAGCTATGAAGGCTGCTTGCCGGTGAAGCATAACCCTGTACCAAACGCAATATTGAGCTCTTGATGAACGCGCATACTAGAGGGAACTTGAATTTCTGTGGAAAAACCATAACCCTCAAATTCCGCTCTGGAAACTGAGGGGCGACGAGTAGCTCATCACACGGTGATAAACGCATTCATGGATATACTCATTTCGAGTAGCCGTACTCAAGATTTCATTCGATACACATGACGATGGATTATTCCCCAGCTGTCGCCAGCAAGCCATAAAGGCAAAAGAGAGAGTGCAGAGTCTGTCATCCGAAATGGCTTGAGGGCATATTTTAACCTCGTCACCGGTTTCGCCAAGAAGATTCGATGACTTCCGCCGCAGTCGTAACCTGGATGTCAGGAAACCGAGTGTCCAAAGTATCATCGCTGGTAATAGCATATCCCCCAGTGCCAGAGATGTAGTGAAATAATGCAAAAATAGACTCCGTTGATCGTCCAGTACCTTCGAGCCCAGTCTCCTCGAATTCGGGGAAGGATATTCGGCCGTTTCGAAGGTTTTCGAGGCTGTCATGGTTGACGGAAAAACGTTCACCTAATACAAAGGTAAGTGAAAGGGTTCCCACCCAGCGTTTCCGGAGTATCGTACCTCGCGCATCTTCTGCCAATTGAAGAATCTCCTTGAAAGATGCAGCCTGACCAGCGATGAAACTCACAGGCGGCCACTCCGATAAGTCCATGAGTCTTGCGACAAACCGTGCCATGTCTTGGGTGGTAATGAAGTTGACCTTGGAGGTCCCATCCCCCGGAAGAACAGCCCATTTCCCTGCCACGTTGACCGCATTGACCCATGGCTTGAGATAGCTTCTCCAGTGCGGAAGACCATAATAATCCAGGAATAACCCATTGACCACGCGCGTATGTTCGAGACTCGATTCCTCGACCGCATGAGTCGCCGCCAACGCCCACTTTGCGGTAGGGACCAAAGGGATGTGCCTAGAGTTGTTATCAGCCGCCTTTGATTCTCACCAGAGAGAATGGCAATCAACGGACTCCTCCTTGAATAACATATCGTACCCACTCACGACGAAACGCTTCGTCGACCCCGACATGTCGGCGGCACGGATAAGATTGACCTGGGCCTCGCTGATGGCCTCAGATTCCATGCCGAATGCACAGATGACCGTGTCGATATTTGCCGCCTCGAGAGACTTTGCTGTAGTGCCAACGTCACCGTAGTCTACCGCTAAGTAGGTGAGCTTGTTGACTGGGTGGTGTGGCTTCCATCGTACTGAACGTATCAGACTCTCGCAAGCACGCCCCAGCGACCGTCCCCCATGGCATACTGACTCACCTTGCGTGTGAGGATGAGAACCGTGTGCTTGCCATGCGCCACGAGGGCCTCTACGATGGTCTGGCCGATACTGCCAGTTCCGCCTGCGACTGCGATAATCGCCATGGTGTCGACACTTTGAATGGGAGGTACACAACGCGAGAGCCGGATGCCTGGGAAAGATTTCTTTATACGGTCCTCAGCGTACCAGAGCAGAGGCTGGTCAAGGCTGAAGGACGAGGATAAATAACGAAGGACAATCATTTGTCAGATGACTCGTTTCCTATTCAAGCAGTTACCTATTTAGGAAGTTATCTCTCTGCGGCTTTCCTATTTAGGAAAACCCGACCACGTATTGGACGGTGCTTACGCAACTTGAAGTCTTCCACCGAGATTCCCTCGGACTACTAACTACTACTAGTACTAGTAGTAGTATTTTGGTCATTTGCATTTGCCTATGATTGGTGTTGATACTGTACTGGGTACGAATGGTGGCCCCAGGCAGAGATGAGAGTATTTTGCACCGTTTGCACTGGGGGCCTGTTTACGTTCCCGTTCCTACTATGCCGGAAGCCCGGAAGAAGCCATGGTTTCATACATTCATTCATTCGTTCATTTAACCAATCTCCTTCAGGCGGATCATTGATACACATGTCCCCCCTGTTCACTTACTCGCAAGCGCCGCCAGCTTGGCTTTGATTGCATCCGCTGACACCTTCTCATCCCAGATATAGTTCACACTCTCCTGTCGCACCGTCGCTTCCGCCCACCGCTTGAATCGCGGTGTGGCCTCCAGCAAGCGGGGGACCTTCTCACTCAGCAACCCGTGTCTGTGGAAGGAGAGAATGCGCAGAAGGAATGAACCGGTCAGCACCTCGGCCAACGTCAGTTTCTCGCTACCGCCAAAGAACGGACCCTTGCCATCCGAACCCTCCGGCAACTGATGCTCCAGCTCCGATCGGATCGCAGTGACGAGCGCCTCCGCAGCAGCATCCCGCTCCTCCGTGGTGGAGGCCCGCAAGGATGTCTGGAAGTGGGGTTGGACCTTGCTGAAGAACGTGTCGACGAAGAAGGCGATGCGAGCGCGTTGGATGGCACCGTTCTCGCTGTTGGACGGAGGGAGGAGGTGCGACGGATGGGCGTCGGCCAGGAATTGGGCAACAACTGCGGACTCCGTGATAATGTGCTCACCGTAGGTGATAGAGGGAACAAGGCCGCGCTGCAAGGGAGGGGGTTTTGTACGTCAATATTCATGCTGGGAATGTTCGCCGGACGTAGGCATTGTAGCCACGTGCGCGCGCACACACACACACATACCGGATTGATGTCCAGATACCAGGGCTCTCGTGGCTTGGTCAAGTCAATGATGACTTCCTCGTAGTCTAATCCCAACTCCTTGAGGGCAATATGAGCGCGGTGCGCCCAGGGGCACCGGTGGTTGGTGTAGAGCGTAATCTTTGGAGTGCTCATTCTGATGTTGTTCCTTGCTTGTTGTCAAGTGGTCGGAGAGGAGCGAGAGAATGGGGAAGACGGAGGCGACCGACGGAGATTATAGATATATGCACCGCAGCGGGGGGTGGGGACGAGTGGATTTCTAATCCGATGCCGTGTGGTGCCAAAATCGAGCGCGATGACGATATCAGTCCTCCGTCGAGGGTATATGTATATCCGGCCATGATTTTCTTGTGTAGAGCTCTACCGACACAATTGCGAGTCTCAGGCTCAGTGTAAGTCTTATGACTGCCGGATCCTCGAACAGACATTGCAGTGTAGCGTCACGGTGTAGACATCTAGACATCCAGATGGCCGTTCCTAGAGGTCCGCCGGGTACGACGTCGGACTATTGGCAATGGTGGCTTTTGCATTGCTTGCCGTCCCTGTCCAGTTCCTTGCAGATAGGTATCTAGTATTTGTCTCGTGTGCAGTCTGCCTATTTTCCAGACGCTTGGTGGGTTTTGTCCGACCAGCAGGTTCAAGCTTCATGACGATCCACACCTCGGGAGAACCTCATCCCCACACATATATATATGTGTACCCCCCACCATCTATACACACATGCGTAAAACAAACCAACAAGAGCAGAGCCACGGTCTTTCAAATCTCAGAAGAGTGATGAAAAATAACAGTTCAACGCGCTGGGTCATAAGACGATCTTGACAAAGCGAAAGGAGACGTTGAGCAAGAGTAAAAAGAATAATCTGCCGTTGCGGTCGGGTTTCGAACCCGGAACCTCGAAGGTGCGGAGGCAAAAATTATACCACGGAGTAAGAATAGCATAATCACAACTATTATCGATAGCAACATCTTATATTAGTGATGCAGGTTCTTCGACGACGAGCTGGGAGTACCTCGTTCCAAGAATCAACAGTGCCCCATCATTAAGCAACTGTCACCTTTCCAATACCACACGCCTCACAAATCATCTTAGTTGTTCGTCAAAACAGACTCATAATTCCCATGTTTCTCACCCGAGTTGCGAAATACGTATCTCGGCATGGGGAATCCTGACCACCTACTTGATGGTCTTTATCCCCGAGTCTAAGGGCTATTATGCCGACAAATGTGTTCGCCACGACCATGCAGATCAGCCTATCAATAGATGCTCATCCGTTGGTACTTGGAGTAATCAACAGCTTCCCAATATCGCGAATCATATGGATGAAAAACGCCGTGCTATGTACAAGAAGCGCAGGCACCTAATCAGGCTTGCGAACGGCAGAGAAAACAACATCGTAAACATACATCCAGGTGCACCCACGCAAATGAATCAGCCGGATGGAGCCCCGTATACTTCTATCTCTGCAAGGCCAACATTACGAGTGGACGGGCTAACGGACGTTACTGTGAATACGAGACTGCGCGTGGTCTTTCCCCCAACGTGAATCCTGTTGGGTTTCCCATAATTGTCCAGTACGCCAACGGTAATGTTATTCCCATCATCAAATTGAAGAATGCCGCCATTTACTTGGTCATCGACATTGGGGCGGTCGTAGAGATAGACTTCGGAAATCGACTGTGGTTTGGCCCATGAGAGCCTCAAAGTGCTCCCAGCTTTTCCACCGATCGTTGCCCATTCTTTGCTTACCATTCCTGGATAACCATCTATGGTTCCATCAAGGGCCTTGTCCGCTGTCTGGCCATTGCCAGCATCGTGCGAAGATGCGATCGCCGCTGCGCTGCGCGCAACATTTTCTAGATGGGTTGTAACAACCGTCACCTCTGCTGGCGTACTCCTTGTCTTTCCATTTCCGACCACCAAGTGGAACCCCAGTATCTCCGAGGATTGAGGACTCGTAAATGATGGCTGCGCTGTGGTGGCATTGGAGAGGGCAACATCCGATCCTCTAATCTGTGTCCATTGATAAGTAAGGGCGGCACCGTTGGGGTCTCTACTTGCCGTACCATCGAGCACGACCTTCTCCCCCAACCCAACCGTCCGACGGTTGTCAAGGAGACGGGCATTCGCTACGGGCTCTTCAGTGATAGTATACTGTCGCTGTAGCCACTGTGCCTCATTGCCATCACCACAGCCGGCTAAGTCATGGCACACTTTGGAATCGTGCGCAGCATAGGTGAAGAAAGCGGATTGCTTAGCCTTGAGATCATCGCCAAACACGTTCTGAGCCATCGTTTGGATTGGATATCCCGTGTACCCAGTCAAGGTATGAGCAGTGGAGTATTGTTCGGCTGCTTTTTGCACATAATACGCCGTGGTGTAGTGGTCACTATGGTCACCATCGCCATACTCATGGGCGTAGTCCAGAGTATTGATCCGATCCGGATTGAAATCACTCATCAAAGTAGCCAGTGTATCAAGAAGCTCGTCACTTGTGTAGCTGGTCGAGCCATTCACCGTTTGGATGCTGCTGATTTCCGATTGCCAGAGCCTCTGGAGGCTGACACTTCCGGTATTCGGAAATCCATTTCCGCCAAGGTTGCCATCGGGCAATTGGAGGAAGACCAGTGAGATATCTGGATTTCCATCGAGTGTAAAGGCGGGAATGTTCTTCCCGTTAATGCCAGCGTCCGATTGCGTCCAGATGTCACTGACATCGGCCATCTGCGCGTATGCGGCTTGAGAGCCCGCCTGACGCTGCTCCCAGTAGCCCGTGGAAGCCTCCCCTGCATCGCCTGCAGTTAGGAACACGGTGCGAACTCTGCGACCAGCCTGAATTTCATGCAGAACGTCGGGGCTGACGAATAGTAGATCATCATCCTGATGTGCGACAATGTTCAAGGTCTGTGCAGCCGAATATGGTAACTGGTAGAGGAAGCTAATGGCTGCGATAAGAATTGAAGTTTTCATTTTAAAACAACTGGGTTGTGTGTACTATGGGATCTGGGTATCGCTCAAACTATCATGCAGAGACTGTCCGCCTGTCATGAAGGCATCGCCAATATGATGAGAGTACAACCTCATTCATCGATCTTTTCCCACCTTTTAAACATCAAGTTAACTGTTCCTCTTCACGTCTTGCGTGGCCTGACATTCCAACGACTTTGTGTTTGTTGTGTCTAGCTCCTCAACCCCTTGCTTCTCACATTGCAATCAAACCAGACACATTAGATTTCCTCTGGGGTTTTGGCAAAACATCAACCAATTTTCGAGGCGGAAGTAAATCTACGTCCGTAACTTTCAGCAGGAATTCTCTGGCGGGAGGGAGGTTCTTTCGCAGACAACTTGTATTGCTTCACGCATCACAACAACTGGACAACCTTCTGAGTGGAATTCTAATCCTGTCCACGGTGCACAACGTTCAATCTTCTGCAGAATAATTCTGATGAGAAGCATGGTTCCCAATTGCACTCTCGGTCGGTGCACAATCAATGAGTCGTTAATATTGAGTGTTTTCTAATTCTTGTCCCTAGCTCCCTGAGGTTATACGTTACGTACATTGGGGGTGAGACGTTTTCTGGAATGCCCATCGACCAATAGACGAAGTCAATCCATAGCTTCATACTCTAGTCTCCTTGGTCGGCTGCAGAAACAAGGGGTAGTGTCGCTGAAACATACCTCTTCCTCGCTGTCGAATGGTGAGCCATGGAACCGCCTGCGCTACGAGGAGCTCCATGATACGATTGCCATCAGGCAAAGCAGATATCGATATTGGTAAAGTGTATCATTCAGCAGGCGGATCGACACACGGTTCAAAGTATATACCGAGCATTGCCAAAACAACCGCGCTAGCTAGCCCGGGAGAATTGCCACGCCTCGATCTATCGTTCAGTCCAACCAGTAGCGTGGGGTTTGGAGACACTGCTAGTATCTGACATGCACTGCAGCCTCGTAGCATGGGGTTGCCAAAGTACCTATCAAGGATACCCAAATCGTAAATACGAAGAACCTAATCTCTTCGTTTTCCCAAGATCCTCGGCTAACCCAGCAGACCGCGGTGCCGAACCTACTTGGCTAACCGAAAGATAATCCCTGTAAGAACTATCAGTTGGTCCGCTTCCAGTGCCTGCGCTCGACACGAGGACACAACTGTTGGATTAGGCACGGCTTCGAGTGTTGATAGTCATACCTTCGAGAGGGCTTTTAGTTTACTGAGTGCTACTTTCTTCAGAAGTCGGGATAAAGCCAGGCCTCCCCCATGGTCTCACTGTCCAAGTTGGTATGGAGGAGGAGGAGGTCATCACAAGTCCGACAAAAGCTTACTATGAACTGATGACAAGCATTAAGTAAGAAGGGAATTGCCGCAAGAATGCAGTGTATTGACCTGGCAACTTTTCTCCAAGGACTCCAGAGTCCAGACCCATGTTGGCGTATGCACAGAGATGGAAAGTTCTCTCCGAAATAGACTACCTCAGGGTTTTCTTGAGTTGTTGGTGGGTCCGTTGGTGTCGAAGCCTAAAGGCCGTCCAGGCCAGGCTGATCGATTTGGTGCTGAAGTGGGTCATTAAGATTAACCATCTGATTGTCGTTCTTACCAGAATCGAAGGTAAGGAATGAGTGGACCATTTTGAGTTCGGCACTCTTTCCAATGTTAAGGCCTTGAACGAATCTGCGGCGATATCATAGCCGAGACTGAGGTTGTTGAGTAAAGGTAACCTATGATCGGAGATCCTCTTCGTATGATCACAGGGGTACGACCGAGGAGTCATTCTACACAACGGGAGAAATAACAAAGACATGATTGGTGATGAGTATTGGATCCTTTCCTACAGAGAGCTCTGTACGCTATCCTAAACTCGACATAATCATGGCCCGTGCTCCGCCACAGATACCTCGAAGGTGGTCTGCACTGTCACCGTTGGTGGCAGATATCTTGAGGAGAGACTCTCCTCACTGCTGTCACACTTCGTCGCACGGCTACCTTGGATTGTAGTGGTGGTGGTGATATTCTTATATCCGTCATTTGGAATATCTGCCAGCGAGTGCCAGATTCGTGGCGGGACAGTTTTTGCCTCTCTTTGCGGGCACGAAGTGACCGGGACAAGTGGATAGCTGACCCTGCGTTTCTTTCTTGACTCGGATAGGAACTGCCGTCGCGCAGCATCCGCACGAGGGGTCGAAGGGTTGACAGACAGCCAGCTGTGATTCCGAGGCAGGCTTCGATAGTCGCTAAGATATAGAGGGTGGCGGTGGCATCTGCAGCACTGTTAGTTGGATTTTACCGAATCCCAGGTGCTTGCTACCAAACGGTGGACATACAAAGAAAGTCCGGGTCTTTGAAGGTTTTGTTGTATGGTAAACGAACCACAACCGCAGCGCCCGCCCTAAGTCCATGGCAGGATCAATCAGTACGTGTCCTTCCCCGTCGTATCATGCATAGTATGGCTCAGGAACTCACAAACAACCCAATCCAAGAATGACTCCGAGAAGGACTTTCGAACGTCTGTTCATTTGTAGCCTCCAGATCATGAAAATGGGTAGAATACCCAGGGTGAGATCACACAGAGCCGAAATCACACTATGGGTATAGACGATGTCGAGAAGGAAGTCCTTGCTCATGCAGTGTGAAGACATCATCCCATGATCCCAGACGTGATGGATGGGGCGACATTCGAGGAGGGTCGCGAAGAAGAGGAGGAGGCCACCCACGATACTCAAGGCAATCGTCGTATAGATGATGATCAGGTGTACGCGAACGATGGTAATACGCAGAAGTGAAATCGCAATGGAAGTCCTGCCGGCGGTGCCCGTCAGCGAGTAGAATATCTGGCTAAGCCACCAGAACTAGAAGTGGATGAGTGCATGATCAAGTTAAAACAGAACCTATGATGGCACGGGCAGCATACCCGCAGCGAGTCTCTCAGGTCGTTCGGTTTGTCCGCAAAATACTCTAGCTTCTTTCCTAGCCCCGTTACGCCGCCGGCAATGCCACAGATAGCGAATACAAGATTGAATGCCATTGCAAGGACCATCATATAGTCATCCGCACCAAACGCCCGGAGGAGATGCAGTCGGACGTAGCTTCGAAGGCTGACTGCAAGCAAGGAGAGCCCGAGAGAGATGGACGTCACGATGATAATTGCCTCACTCCTGTCATTCGCCATTTTGATGAGATAGACGGCCAACCGTGTGGTGCCACGAGGCTAGAAGTGGTTCATGGCCTGATCCGCCGCTTTATAAGACGAATCACAGAATAGGGTTCTCGCTAATTAGTTCCTCAGGTACAGGGATTGACCCCCGTCTGTGCTCTCGTCACCTTGCTTGATACGCTATCCCTATTGCGTGTGGTGGCTCATTGGACGGCTCTTCTGTCCATGATTGATCATCACATTGATCAGTCGGTAGATGAACTCTTCACAGTGGGATAGTTTCCCCTAACTAGTTCTGGAACTGACTTCGTAAAATCGCCACCCATTAGGGTCATAGCGGCCAGTCCAGGACTGACCCATCTTCACTTGGCACCTGATGGTTGAGGCTCGATTCTACTCCGGGGTATACAATGGACCTTGGCCTTGTGCCCCAGACGCACGGCCCTCGTGTGTGAGCTTATTCTCGGTCCTGCGGAAGGGGGTTTATTAGGTTAACTCCAGAGTCCAGCGACCAGGCCCAGTCACATGATCTCAAAGCCCTGAATAACTTCAAAGCTTATACACGTAATTTTTTAGAAGAATTTTGGCTCAGTATAAATAGGGATATGCAAATTCCAAAAAAAATGATGGAAAATACTCTTGGAGAAGAATGGAATTTTGAATAATTTTCTAACTGTTTTTTAATTACGTATAGAGGATAAATGTTGGATACTAGAGCTCTACAGGGGCCAGAACCTAGATTGCTTTGACCTCTTCTGAGTACTCTGGAGCTTCTCCGGAGATCTCCACTCCGGGGTCACAGAAGAGTAGCTCTGAAACGCCTCGGAACCTCGGCACTGGGACCTCGGGGAGAAATAAGTTCGTCCCGACTAGCCGGCTTGGGCTTAACCAGGTCGATCGATACGAGCGAGAAATGGCTCGGCACCTACGCAAAGCGGAAATTCGCCGTCGCCCCAAATGGACATCCGACATTTTAATTGCAACACGGTTGCCTAGGTTCGCATAATGATACAGACCGGCTTTGGGGGGAGCTTTGAGTTTGGCAATTTCATATTGTTAGCTGCGTCGAGATCGCCCCTAATAAATTCCCTATGACGGTACCTGGTTGTCAACGACTGTTGTATACCGTCTAGCGGAAGAGCCAGGGGGCACAGCAGAGTACCGAAGAGGAGAAATCCTTTGATATGTATGATTCTCGCAATTGACTTCTGCTAGTCAACAAACCTTGAAGTCAGTTACGGAACCAGGCCTTCGTGCCTGGTCTGGCCAACAGGAAGGATCCACAGTTGGTCAACTACGATTAGTAGAATCTGTAAGCTCACCGATTCTGAGTCAATAAGGGGGAGCAGGCAGGGGAAAAAGGCCCGTATGAAGTCGGATAACTCGGTATGTTCTCCCTTGGTCCGTGGGCTGAATGAGCCTTGGGTAGATTGAGGTAGCATCGCTAGAATGACCACAGATGCCCAATTGCAGTTCGGAGGTGATGATTGACCCAGCGGCTCGAGTCTACCCCAAGGCTACTTGAGCACGGAGTCTTACCTTTGTGCAGATTCTCGAGATCTTTACAACTACTGTTGGGCACTATTTCCGATACCTTTTATACTCATCTTCGGACCCTCCTTCTACCCCATTTCCTTTGCAACAACCATCCATCTCTCTCTCCCATCATCTACCCCTTCTATCCTGTTACTCCGATGAACCGGGTTTCTGATGGGTACCGCATATATAGAGATAAAGGCACGGTCGGCTGTAATTCAATCGACTATTGGCCTTGTATTGCCATCTCATACTATCCGGCAGGCTTATCGATCATGTACCCTAACAACTTGGCACATGTAAAAATAGTAGGCGTCATACCGCCTGCCGTTATTCAGCGTTCGTATGTCACCATTCCAACACACATCACAAGTGCGACGCCTCCGGGTGAAAGTCTGTTTGTTAGAAACCTAGTTGTGGGCTTATTCCTTCTGCTCGAGCTTGCCTGATATACCTTCAGAAGCAACGGTTGATCTGTAATGACAGCAGGGCAAGACTGGCAATTTGACCAATGATAATGGCTCTACAATAGAACCTCTGTTAGATTGTCTGTAGATAGTACGAAGCAAAAAAGTGGTACCAGAGGATTAAGTCTTTAATGCCAGAAGATATAAGTGGATGTAGCTAATCGTTGCTACGATGGACTATAACTCATAGAGTGTTTAGGCTTTCGTCGGTTCTCCTTCTCTGTTTCTTTTTGGAAGATTTCTTCACAAGAAACTTAACTGACGGCACCTGTGGCTGTCGTACACGAACAAAGCAAGGTTATTGACAACAGAATGATTCATCGGTGTAACAGGGGAAAGGGTTCGCCCACTATGTAGATGACGACGAAAGAGTTGGTAGCCAAATCTCTATTCTTTACAGTAGCCAAAGATCCTTAGATAGGTCTTTAGAAACTGTGACATAGGCTTTGCTTATACCTCCAGTAGCTATGCAAGCCACTCGATAGATCTCGACAACAGCTGCCTCCATTCTTTCCAGAGTGCAACGGTTTACCGTGATTGGTCTCTCCCAATCCTTTCTTCCGTTTGAGAATCAATACATAACTCTGGAAGGCGGAACCCTCGCGCGTGGAGAGAGACTGCTACATAGTACTAGGAGGTGGGTATTAAATTTGTTGCTCCACAAAGTGGGGTATTTGGAGCGAACGGGCCCATGGCGCCGCAACGATCATATAAACGTCACAGCCCTCAAAACCAGGATGAGAGCGAGCGGAGACATCGAGGCTTACTTACCCCATGGAAGCCCACGGAAGCCAATCTGTCGACAATCCCCAAACGGAATGACGCAAGAGATAGGGCTCCGCCCACACGTGATTGGACGCCACCCCGCAGATCGGCGTTGGCCTTAGGCCCCCCATGCTCCATCCCCAATGCTTCGTGTTGCTTGGTCCATTAGTCTGGAAGATCGGAACGGCCAGAGCCAGTCGGACGGTTCATTTTGAATGGGACTTTTCCCTGATCTGACTCGTGGTGGATTGTACTCTTCCGTGCCCCACCGTGCGTGGCCCTCACACTTTTCTCTGCAGCGGGACGGAAGCATTGCGATCCCCCACGGGGATCTGCGTTGGGAAAATGGCTCGTGTGGGGTGACTTGTCTGATCGGGGGAAGTCTCCACCGAAGAAGACATTGGTAGATACGTCGAGACAATGTGACCGTGCAACTATGCCATGAGTCGTGGTTGCATTATGACGACCGACACTTGTCCCATGATACATACAAACATTCCGATCTGGTCTCGTTGGATTCGGTGATGCTGAGGACAGCCCAACGCCATGTGTACGTGATTATTGCCTGACGCTGGAAATGGAAAGCCATAGCATCGAGGGGATGTCATCAGGGGAACAGTCATTCCCAATTCCCACCGATGGCGTGCCAGACTATTTCCTAGTTTATCCCGCATGTCTATGGTGGATGGAGCCTGGGCTTCGTATTCTGACACCATTGAAATCATGATTCGTAGACCAAATCTCCCATACACACACTCTCCATCATCCGGTAGCGGCATGGGCCGCGCCTGCTGAGAGAATTTACTATGTAAGAGATTGTCCACTGCTCCGGCCTGATTGGCCCTGTGAAGACATTCGCCCGAGGCTGTTACCCTGTATGTCCTATAAAAACTGGGCACGCATCCCCCGCATCTCACAGTGGGGATATCTTGTTCTTGTGAAATGTCATAGATATTCGGTCAAGCGATGCTGGCTACCTGAAAGCCACGAGTTGGCCAGAAGTTGAGGATTCCTGTGCTCCAATACTTCAGTTACCTGCCAATCACCTGAAAATCTTTCTTTGCCCCGATAGATCTGCTATTCAGACGCCCCTTCTTCTACTCTTGTTTCTAGATCCCATAGAGCCTCTATGATGAAGGATGAACACGGGCCGGATGCCGGCCACCAGAAGATAGACGGCATGGATGAAGTGTCTCCCACAGCCGAACATTCAGAGAAGCCAAGGCGCTCGAGTATTTACGACATCGAGGGCCGACCCGCCAACAAACTCAGCACCGTCTTCAAGAACCCTCTCGAAGGCATCCCCCGCCAGCAGCTCCTCGAGGACGTGGACAGATTCTGTGTCCAGTATGGTCTGGAGGCCCACAAAGAGCTTTTCCGTAAAGGAGCTCTGATTTCACAGAATCCTCAGGATGCCCACAATATCCCAGAGCTGACCGAGGATGAGAGAGAGGCTATTCGGCGGGAACACACCCATAAATGGTCGCAGCCGTGGCAGCTCTACTTCATGGCATGTATGTACCGAAATCAGTCGCTGAGCGCGGCATGTTCTTGGATTGTTGGACTGCCTGAACTGTGCTAATTGGGTTCTAGCCATGTGCTCGTTGGCCGCCGCGGTTCAAGGTATGGACGAAACCGTCAACAATGGCGCACAGGCCATTTACCTCAAGGTGAGCTAGACACAATCGTCTACGACTGCCATGCTGATCTGGTGCGAAGGAGCTCAACATCACGGACGAATATATCACTGGCCTCGTCGTCGGTGCCCCCTACCTGGCCTGTGCGGTCATCGGCTGTTGGCTCACGGAGCCGATGAATAGGTACTTGGCACGGCGCGGTACGATTTGGGTATCTTGCTTCATTGCTGCCGTCGCGTCGGTCTGGGAGGGGGTATGCAACTCCTGGGTCAACCTGTTTATCGCTCGCTTCGTTCTTGGCCTCGGCATCGGCTCCAAATCGTCGACGGTCCCCGTCTATGCGGCCGAATGCGCGCCCGCTCCGATTCGAGGAGCGCTGGTCATGATGTGGCAGATGTGGACTGCCTTCGGTATCATGCTCGGAAACATCATGGGGGTTGCATTCATGGGTTTGCCAGACAACCTCTCCTGGCGTCTGATGTTGGGCTCAACGGTGGTTTTGCCTTTGGTCGTGTGTGCGCAGGTCTACTTCTGTCCGGAATCTCCTCGTTGGTTGATTGAGCACAATAAGATCAACAAGGCCTTCCAGGCTTTCCGCATCCTTCGCCCGACGGATATTCAAGCCGCACGCGACTTGTACTATGCGTATGTCGGGGTGGAGCTCGAACGAGAGGTGAACAGGGGAAAAAACTTCTTCACAATGTTCCTGGAGCTGTTTACAATCCCCCGCAATGCTCGCGCAACACTTGCCACCTGGATCGTCATGTTTTTGCAACAGGTAAGTAAGTAGAGGACTGCAGGCTGATTCTCCCCACGAACGCTCGGGTGAGATATACCAGCGTGCTTCTAGACCCGGGTTGACCGGTCAAGAAGCTTTCTCACCTCCTGCATCCCGAGGGATAACCCGAGAACACACCATCGACGGCTCTGCGCATAGAACGAGAGGCTAATCGAGACTTTATCTCCTTAGTTTTGCGGCGTGAACATAATCGCGTACTATTCCACAACAATCTTCACACAATCCGGATATTCGATTCAACAGGCGTTATTAGCATCGATGGGAACAGGCATCCTGAACTGGGTCTTTGCGCTGCCGGCATTCTTCACGATCGACACATGGGGCCGGCGCAACCTCCTGCTCTTTACCTTCCCTTTCCTGGCCATCTTTCTTCTCTGGACTGGCTTCTCGTTTTGGATCCAAGAAGGGATCAAATACAGCAAGAAACGGGTGGCCATGGTGACCACAGGCATGTATCTGTTCGAAGTATTCTACTCGCCTGGTGCAGGACCTGTACCCTTTACATATTCCGCCGAAGCCTTCCCACTGCATGTGCGTGAAGTCGGCATGTCCTGGGCGACCGCCACCACATGGTGTTTTAACTTCATTCTGTCATTCACCTGGCCGTCCCTCCTGCGCGCCTTCCAGCCGCAAGGAGCTTTTGGCTGGTACGCTGCGTGGTGTTTGATTGGATGGGTTCTTGTTCTGCTATTCGTTCCGGAAACGAAAGGTAAGTGATCCTTAGTTACATCTGGGGCACTGGCTAATGGTTGAAATTTGATAGCTCTCACCCTGGAGGAGTTGGATCAGGTATTCTCCGTGCCGACTCGGAAGCATGCGATGTACCAACTTAGGAATGCGGCCTGGCATTTCCGCGTCTGGGTTCTGCGGCAAAAGCTCGAGCCCTTGCCTAAATTTTACGAAGGCGCAGAGCATCTTGCAGAGGCAGAGGAGAAGTAGAGCCTCGATCCGTTGAGATACTTTAGACTCCTGCATCTATGCTTCTCGGCTTGTGGACCCGCTTGCAGGCAGTGAGCTTGTAAAGCTGTGGGAGAAATTAACCCCGCCGTGTAGTTTCCTGCTTTCTGTCGATACGTTCGTTCCTTTTTCTTTCGGTGTCATGATTGAAGTGGTAGTGTATGTGGTGTTAGTCAGTGCCTTGACTTTAATATGATCAATAACTCGCATAATTCCATCAATGAGCAAAATGAGAAGGGGCTCCAAGCTAATATTCTTTAGAGCGGGCCCATTGCCAACTAGCGTGGGTTACCCTGCCCGGGGGTTTCACTCATCGTGCTGCTCTCCATACAACAATACATTGCTATGGGATGAGGCGAGGGGTGAGCAAGTGGTATACACAATGTCCTGGGGTCCGTTTGTTCTTGTCCTGGTTGGAGGCGATGGCCATAGACAGCTATTTCTTACGATGCGGCTGCGCGAAGTGAGGTCACGCATGGATTGGCGCCAGAATGTATTCGACTCTCTTAGTGGATAAGATGATCCGCCTAGCAATACAGGATTGGAAAACCATGAAACATGCTGCAGTGCCATCACATTCACGGCTCGGCAAGGGGGAATGACGTCTGCTTGTACATACATGTACCAGGGAATTCATGAAGGTGACAAGCCCTACTCGCCAATGCTGGATCGGCCACGGAGGACATCTCGCGAACCTGTTTTGGCCAGTAAGCCGTGCAGGGCCTTGGCAAGTGCGGCTATACCTGTAAGGCTCTGTCCGTACATTGGTTTATCTTCGTGATCACCTACATGGCATCGGCACCACCTCGCGAAGGGATTGAATAGTGCGTTGGGTATACCGCTGCCTATACGGGTGATGTGCCCTAATCACCACGCTTATACGACTCACTGTTTCCAAGCAGTCATGGATAAATTTTTCTTTTCTGCCCCCATATGTCACTCAACGCGCCTTTGACACGGATGATATTTTTCTGCGAAACGATATATGAACTGACAAATCGGTGGCGTTCTCGGGTGGTTCAGATGACTACTGCTTAGACTGGGTTGAGGGATATATTAATCTCACTTGAAGTCACTAGGGAACTGTTTTCCCTTTTTTTTCCCAGCTCAGGAACCGTTCGATTGGGAGAGGATGTCGCCACTTTTTTTTTTTTCGAACGGCCTAGTGTCGGAGCTTAGCTAGCTTATTATTTGTGGGATGGACGGTAGGATCCGAGACAATCAAGAAACCGCCAGCCAAGCGTGAAAACATGACCAACACTCCTCCGTTCTCCGATGGTCTACGACGGGGCAACGCGAGCACGCAATCTGCAAGTGTTTCCATGACATGATGATCTTGTCCAGATCCTGTTGTCGGAACAGAGCGGATCGACAGGGACGTGAGATCAGATTCTACGGGGAGACGGCCTCCCGAAGGTCAGTTAAGGGGATTTTCACGCTTATGGTTCTGTTTCGATCCATCTTTCTTGTTCCTGTCGTAACCCTTCCGCGAGAGAGAAAAAAAAAAGAAAAAGAAAAAAAAAAGAATTAGGGTTGAGCGATGGCCGGATTGGGACAAGCGGGCACGAGACTAAATTAGGCGCGTCGGTCACGGGCCGTGTTGGTCGGCGCCCGGCCAATCACCGGCCAGGATTCCGAGTATACAAAAAAGAAGTATCGACAATCACGAATGCGCTTCCTCCGATAACGCCATTTGCCAAGCAGATCCGGTGTCTGAGGATGGAGCCTACCAGATGGGCCCGCTGGATTTGCTTGCACACAACTTGGCTATAGCCAAGCATTGTTCTCGTGCTGTTTCCATGTAAAAGTGGGAACTGGTGTGAATCAACGTTGCATTGAGCACCGCTTCCGCATCCGGTTGGGGTTTCGGTGGCTTAATGAAAACTTGATCACGTCATTTCGCCCCGTCGATGAGGGCGAAGGGTTCGGTTTTATCTATAACTGAAGTGGCTCGCTGGTGGGCACGATGGGTGTGTGGTTCAGCGCGTCCTCTCCGCGAAAACCGTGGCCAGAAAGCCCTCCAACGTGTGCTGAAGGTCCATCGAACCCAGTGGCAAGGATCGACGCCATTCAGCATCAATGGTGCTATCCGCGGTCACTCGAAAGTTCTCGAGGGCAACGGAGGATCCCTTGGATGCTCCCTCACCCGTCACGGACGACGACCGCGATCGGATCTCCAATGCGGACAAGAAGTTGGCGTCGGTGGACGAGCGGTCGTCCAGCGATGAGGAACACGTGAAGAAACTCAGCGAGACCGATGCGATAGAGCAGGAGACTGAAGAGCACCCAGAGATCGCAGCGCTGCCCCGTGAGGTCCGGCAGCTGGTCAGTCTCACCGATGATCCGACGTTACCCACGATTACCTTCCGATATTTCCTCCTGTCGATCATCTTCATCGTGCCCGGGGCCTTTCTGTCTCAGATGAGCCACTTTCGTACCACGCAGGCACCGTATTCGATCTTCTTCGTCCAGATTGCAACCCATTACGTCGGAAATTTCTTTGCACGGGTGTTTCCCGCCTGGGAGGTCCGTGTGCCCTTCACGAAATGGTCCTTCAACCTCAACCCAGCGCCGTGGAGTGCCAAAGAACATGTGCTGGTGACGTTGACCGCGGCATCGGGTGCCACGTATAACCTGGGCTATACCCCCATTGCACTGGCGGAGCTCTTCTACGGGGAAAGGCTCAATCCGGCTGTTGCAATCTTTTTCATGTTCGCCATCGTTTGGGTTGGGTACGCATTTGCAGCCATCGCCCGCCAGCTCCTCCTCTACGATCCCACGTACGTCTGGCCACAGGCCCTCATGCAGACCACCCTCTTCGAGACCTTTCGGAAGCAAGATGTTTCGTCGCCTCTTGCGCGGCGTCAGCTCAAAATCTTCTTCTTTTCCCTGGTGGGAATGACCTTATGGCAATTCCTGCCCGAATACGTCTTTCCGTTCACGTCCTCCCTAGCGTTCCTGTGCTGGGTCGCTCCCCACAACCCCGTAGCCAACTTCATCGGCTCAGGTCTCGGGGGGATGGGCTTTCTCAACTTGACCTTCGATTGGTCGAACATCAACTGGAATGGCTCGTCGATTCTCCTGACCCCCTGGTGGACCCAGGTCATCTTGTTCCTGGCGTATGTCGTCAGCTGTTGGGTTCTCCTTCCAGCCGCCAAATGGGGAAATTTGGGCTCGTACAAGCACGGCCTGATGTCGAACTCGCTCTTCATGGCCAACGGCACCAAGTATCCGGTCCTCGACGTGTTGACCCCCGACTTTCGTCTGAATCAAACCGCTTACGAAGAACACGGTCTCATGTACATGGGGCTCCACAATGCCTGGGCCACCTTCTTCGACTATGCCAAGGTGACCGCGGCGGTGACCTGGATTGCGACATTCGGGTTCTACCAGCTCAAATCGAATCTGAAGAAGGCCATTGCGTCCCGTCGGAAGTCGGAGAGGGCCAAGGGCCAAAACATCAACTATCAATATCATGATCGCCTCAACGTGCTCCAGAGGCAGTACCAGGAGGTGCCCCTGTGGTGGTACGTGGCCCTCTTCCTGGCTGGGTTTATCATCCTTCTTGTGGCCACCGCCTGTGGATACCTGTGGATCCCCGTCTGGACGCTGTTCGTCGGTCTGGCCACGGCCGGGGTTTTCGTCCTCCCCTTTGGTTGGCTGTACGCAATCTCCAACTATCAGCTCGCGGTGGGAACCTTCAACGAGATGCTGTACGGGTATATGGTCCACACGAAGGCCGGCGCGTCCCATCGCCACCCCTGTGGACCTTCTACTTACGGAGCGATCGCGGGCGACGCTTGGTATCGAGCCCAGTACATGCTTCAAGATCAGAAGATCGGACATTATATGCATATTCCACCGCGAACGGTGTTTTTCTCTCAAATCTTTGGGACTGTCCTCGGTATTCCAGTGAACTACGGGGTGATCCGCTGGGTCTTGAACACGAAGGGCAACATCCTCAAGGGTGTCGAGAAGGATCCGCTGAACCAGTGGACCGGTCAATCCATCATCGGTTCGAATACGCTCGGAGTGCAATACGCTGTCATTGGGCCTCAGAAAATGTTTGAGAACCCCGAACTGAGGGTTCTCCCGTACTCTTTCCTCGTGGGAGCCGTGATCCCCCCCATGCTGTACATCCTCCACCGCTGCTTCCCACGATTGCGAGTTGACTTGTGGAATGTGACGATCTTTTTCTCCGGCTTATCGGTCTTCTACGGTAATATCAGCACCGGATATACATCGGCCATCATCGGAGGATATGTGGTTATGTACTGGGCTTATCGACGTCGGTTCGAGACTTGGAAACGGTACAGCTACATGGTTGCCGCTGCCTTCGATGCCGGCTTCAATCTGAACATGTTGTTGATCTTCCTGTTTTTTGGCTCTGGGAAGCAAATCAAGATGCCCAATTGGTGGGGCAATAACGCAGACTCTGTCGAGCGGTGCTTCGCATTGTGAACCAGGCAAGGCAACGCAGTATGACTCATATGAATTGTGTATAAAGCATACCTGTGTGTACATAGCTCTCAACTCTATAATGAACTACCAGTCTACTCCCTTAGCGTATCTGTCCTGCAGCACTCGCTGTTCATGCTGCCTGTGTATAATCCGGTAGTACTTAGTCCTTTATCGGGTTCTGTGAACGCGGTTGTTTGGACAACTGGTACACCCTTACAATAGGATGACAGACTTTTTCACTATCTTTTACCTTACTGTACTCTGGGCACACATGCTGGTTGGCTGTGACGTTCGATTTGGCTTCTAGTAACAAAGACTATGGAATGGCTTCGGCCTGACGAAAGTGGTTCATTCTTTCAGTCCCTTCCCTGTCGCTAGCGGTGGTAGTACCTGTTGTATAGTCCGTCTGACGGACCTCTTATCCTGTGGCAGCGATAGTACAACGGCTTTATTCAAGCACCTCGTTGGGTAGGTACAGCGCCATCGAATCCTCCCAGATACTGTCGGTGAGGATAGTCTTATTCGAGCCGTCCGCATTCATAACGAAAATCTGTCCGTACGGCTGGAAGGTGTTGTCATAAATGGCGGCTTCATCCCGGAAGCCATACATGCCACTTGCATACAGAATGCGGCCGTCCGCTGTCCATGTCGCATGGGCATCGTTGGCTCCGCTCGATGTGAGCACCTTCAGGTCCGACCCATCCGGGCGTATCGTGCACACGTCAAAGTTGGTGTAGCTCGTGCGGCGTGTGAAGACGATTCGCTGCCCATCAGGCGAGTAGAATGGCAGGTTGTCCCGGGTGGTCGTCAAAACGCGAACACTCTTGTCGGTCACATCCATGATGCGAAGCCCAAACTCCGCACCCCATACACGGTAGACCAAGTACCGCCCATCCAACGAGTAGCTCGGGAATCCCGCGTTGATCGTGCCGTTGGTGAGGATCTCATAATATGATCCGTCTGCTTTGGCCCTCGCAATATATCCCTTGCCCGTCGCGCGGGACTGGAACCAAGCGCCAATACCAAAGGCAATCCATTCCCCATCGGGGGACCAGGTGGGCTGGAATGCGCCGGCGAGGCCCTGGCCGACCTCACTGGAGCTGATGTTGCTTTGCGCCAATGGGTCGAAGACGAGCTTTTGGTCCATTCCGTCGGGTCGCATGGTGACGATGCTGGAGTTACCGAGTTGCTTCTGTGTGATCGCCAGTCGACCTTGTTGTGACAGATCCGGGAACACGTCGGTAAAGCGGTATTCCCACTCGGGGTCCCAGCTGTAGAGTTTTTTCTCCATGGCACGCGCCTCGAACTCCGACTTCTCATAGACCACGGACTTGCCGTCCGGCGACCAGGACGGCGAGCGCATCGTCCCATTGATCACAGCGCGCGTGGAGCTCTCCGCCGTGTAGTGGATGCCTTCGGTCGATCCGCCCTTCACCAGGTAACCAATATTGTCTGCGGTGACATATTGCGGAGAGACCTTCACCCCCGTTCCACTCGTATGCTGGATGCGATCCAGTCCCGTCGCAAAGTCGACGGAGACAATCTGCGAAGTGGCACTGGCGACCGATTCGGGCCGGTGTGCGTCCCATGTGTTTTCCGTCGTAATCTCGTAGAAGATGATCCGCGAGCCATCTGGCGACCACCGGGGAGACCCAAGACTCCAGCCCTCCTGGGATGCGATCTTCCGAAAGTCCGTTCCGTCTGGCCGGATGACATACACCGACAGCTCCTGGGTGTGCTCCCAGCCGGTGCCATTACCGTGTCCACGCCATTCCGTGTTGCGATCCGAGGAGAACGCCAGCCATTCGCCATCGGGCGACCAGCTGGGACGGAAGAAGCCATTGGGTTTCGTCGGGTCACCCTTGACCCCTTCCAGGTTGGTGAGATTCCGTTGTTCGCCTGTCTTCAGATCCATCACCCAGACATTTGTCGTGTATCCGTTCGCTGTGGAGACCCATGCCACCTGGCTGGCATCGGGAGACAGCACTCCTGCATCCTCGACGGAGGGGGTTGCCACCAGCTTCTCCAGCCCGGAGCCGTCCGCGCGACAACGATAGAGGTCCGAATTCCCGTCGCCATTGCGCTCTGAGGTAAAGGTAATCCATTGCCCGTCGGGGGAGAAAGAGGCATGGTAGTCGAATCCGGAGTTGTCTCCCAGCAGTTTCCGCTCGTTGCTACCGTCGATATTGGCCACGTACAGCTCCGACGACGACGGGCCAATCCGGTTCATCAGCATCACTCCCTTTTTGCCTGGAGCCGGCAGTCCCCGAGCCGAATGGGTACGGGGCATCATGTCGAGGTTTTGCTCCATTGCAAAGTGCATCGCCTTGTGGGCCGTCGCCAAGCTTGAGCCCACGGCAAGGGCCCATGCTGTCGAGGTAAGCCAGCGCATATCTGTGTGCTCGAATGTTCCCCTGCTGATCCTGACGAGGGAACCATGCTTGTAGCGAGGACGATGAGAGGTATGGTATTTATGCGAATTGACGGCCTTCTGCCAAGCGGGAAGCCAGCGCTTGTGGATTCCGTGACCAACCAGCTATTGGATAACTGCACAGTGCATCATCAAGCGCTGTGAAACGGTGGCACATCGGCTGAGGCTTGCTTTGGATGTATGCCATGATAGGCAACCCCTTCGTCGATCTGCGCAGCGGACTGCCTCTGTATAGACGTCGCCAAGACTGCAGGCAATTAATCGATATTAGGATGGGCGTCCATGTTCACCAGCAGGCGCAGTTTAGCGGTCTCAACCACAGGCTAGTTTACTCGAACCGACAAGGATCTGCACGGTCGTTTATAAATTTCTTCTCCTGGTGGTGAGGATCGGATAAGATTATGTTGCTCCATCTCCGAGTCTATGCCCTACACGACTACCTCGGCCGAGCTGGGATGAGGGTTCTGGATATTATCTCCGAGACAGACGAGTGGACCGGGTGGAGGCTTCAAGACTCAAGAGACCCGATGGCCCAATCTGATAAGAAGCAGCACCGGCTGGGCGCTTGGCACACCGAGGGAATTGATTGATAATTAATGTCTGGCGGCGAACTCCCGACTCATGCGAGGATTGCAGGCCACTCGGCTTGGACCATTTCTCACGAAATGATCCCAGTGGGACCGGCTCATCAGATAAACGGTAGTCTTGTCGGTTCAAGCCGCTTAGTGGACATTCGGATGGGGAGCTGGCAATGGCTCGCGGAGGGAGAAAGCACGTCGTGAGGCCATGGGTGGTCTCGACTGGGGTTGTCCGAGTGGATCAGTACAGAGTCCGGACTCAAACGCAGGATAAATAATGTGCTCCCTTCGGCTGGCTACGAACGGCCTGGTGCACATTGTGCAGGAATGTTAACGTAGATTTCGTGCATTACGTCCAGCAGCTGCATAAACCTTGACATATACATTAGTGGTGCACATATTGACATCCGGAACGCTCTCAGGCTAATGAGATCCACCCTCAATCGTCAATTCTCAGTAAGAATCAAGCCATATTCGCCTGCCCCTTCCTCCCCATCATGACTGCTCCCTCGCTGGTGCAGCTCGTATCCAACACACTCATGCCCAGACGCTTCTCGTACGACTGCTTGCTCTTCTCCGCCGACGTCCGCAACATAACCCACCTCAAATGCGGCAGCGGTCGCAATACCTCATCCACGCAATCGACTAGCCAGCCCCCAAGACCGTGACCCTGATACTCCGGGAGGATATACAAGTCCGTCAGATACGCGAAGGTGATATTGTCCGTGATAAGCCGCGCGAAGCCGATCTGATCTACATTTGGCTTGGCGTTGGTTGGACCATCACTGGGGACGCCGTTGCCTTCACCATTCTGGCCCGTATGATTGGGCTTGGGTGTGTACACTCCGAAGCAAAAGGAACCCTCAATGACCTGTGTGAGGATCTTCTCGGGGTGGCGTTTCGTCCAGTACACGAAATCCTGGTCGAACGCGGCGTTGATGGCTGACACTGAGAGGAGGGTTTTATCCGTGGAGACAAGGAACGCATCTTTGGTCCAGGTCTGAGGTTCGATGGGTAGCGCCATGGCTTCAGGATCGCTGACGAGATGGTGATTGCCCGTGAGTTCAGTGCAGTTGGGGCGAGTGTTTCCGTGCTTTCGGAGTCCGCCGGTCTTGCTATATATACACGGGGCACTCAATTGCTCGGGACAATTATTGTCTCGCACGGACAAAGATGTACAAAAGAAAATATGAGGATGTGCTGGGCCATGGGATGTGTGAGGACGACACTCTTCTTATAGTTCTGCTGTAGCCTTAATGAAGTACGAGATGAGTCACAGTAAATCTTGGCAGTCGATGGCGAATCAGACACCATACGAAGATAACCCGGCTAGATTCCTTAGCACTGGATTCCATGGCGCATCTATGGGGTGCATACGAGCTTCTGCCATGATTTTCGGGCCCTATGCTTATTGACTGCCATGGAAGGGAGAATCATGGCTACTATACATACAAACGAAACGGACCCATCGAGGAATTTGTGCGACTAGTAGAACTGGGAAAGATAGAGACACACCCTTATTCAATATACTAGCTCGACGCTACAGAGTCCTAGCATCGAGGGCAGAAAATAGATCGTCCCAGTTGGTGACAACGTCAGAGTCTCCAAGGTCGGTGAAGCTTTGCCACATCCCATCCAAATCGCTCATGCCTTCAAGGTTAGTGGGCCACATGGCATGCCCATCTATCGTACTTGGTGCCGTTGGATACATGCTAGCCGGGCTCGGATGTGAGTAGCTTCCCGGTGGCACAGGTCGCGGAACAACTGCTGGCGAGACCTGGATATGGTACTTGTGGAGGATATCGATGAGTGACTTCAAAAACCGACCAGCGACTGGAGATGTCTCCTCGGCCTCTTTCAACACACCACATGCCTCCATAACCTCCTGTCGCCGACCTTCGTTGTCGTCATCGGTATTGATACATAAATCCATAACGAGGACAGTGGTGGCCAAGAAGAAGGTCCAGAGAAAGGTAGCCAGTCGCACGTGTACAGATGACAGCAGGCCGGTATCCTGTCGGATTGATTTGTTCATGTTGATAACACTTCGAGCGCATTGCAGACAGACATTTCTGGAGTAGGCGTATCGCCCATCTATCGATGTACGAGTAAGGAACGGCTGATTCAGTTTGGCTCGACAGGAATACAAGCTGCTGGCTATGATGTATCGCTGGAAAACGGTTTGAGGATAGCGACGATCAACATCGCGGCTCTGTTGGCGACTTGCTTGATCATGGCGAAAGAATATGGGAAGATCCCGGACGAAGTCATCGAATTTCCGGTCCAGTGACATGACGGTGTCGTAGTTCACCGTCGGCCAGTCTGAGGGCGAGAGTGGCAGTGTATCTGTTATGGTACGAGAAATCTCTGCCAGCTTGATTCGCAGTATATAGTAGGTCATTGCCGTTGGCTGCGATAATGGGAGGCTGTACCCCGGGTCGGGATGCTCTAGATCCACATCATCAACGTTACGCGGATAGTTCACGCACATGTGCTTAGGATGTATTGAGTATGTTCCGGCCTGGGGTCCACCTGATAATGACAGAAGCCTGATTCACAATGTCAGAGTTGGTCTTTCTCTCTTCACGGAGTCAGGGATCATGACTATGGACAATGGAGATAGTGCATTGCTCCGTGGATTCTATATGTCCATGGGAAGCGTCAAAAAGTCAGGAGCTCACCAGTCCGTCGCAACCATATGCCACCATATCCGTCTAGTAATCTCCATCTGCACAGGGCTTTCTTTCCTTTTAGAAAGGTCTGCATCGATACGATGAAGCGACAAGTCTTTTGCCAGTATCAGTGCGCTACTGCTCGTTGCACGGAACCTCGGTGAAAACCCTTCCATATTAAAGATAATGAAGGACAGAATAATTGTTGCCTGGACATCTTCTATCGAGCCTTGAGTATTGCGACGGGAGTATTCCAGCAAATCGAGAGCCGCTTTCGTCCAGATAGTAGCACAACTTATAGCGTTTGCTTGATTGAGAAAGAATGAGTCGGCAGTCTTTGGCTCCAGCATGTATGCGGTGCTGGCAAAGATGCTCAATAGGAGGGCGACGTGGCCCGGCACAACGTTCAATCCGAGCGACAGTTGTTTGTACGCATCCTCCAGGATAAGGCGAGCGGATGGTACGTGCACAACATGATGTACAAATGCTATGTATTCTGTGTAGCGCTCAAGCAGCCAAGTGGCTTCACTTTTGGGGAGCAGCCAGACACTCATCGTTGTGCTTCCCGACCCAGGCGAGTGTCCGGACGTGATGATGGGCAACGCCCGCTGAAGAGACATCGTGCTAAAGGAGATTTTGTTGGACAACCCTGAAATCTGACCATACACCAGTCACTAGAGAAATGCTACAGTGAACTATCAACCACTCACGATCGAGGCCTCACGACTGCCAACGCCTTCCAGCCACCTGGTGTCACCCTCACCCTCGGCGATATATAATGGAGGAGCCACGGCTGCGACACTTGCCGCAGGGCTGCTCCGCCTTTCATCGGCTCCATGAGATCGGAGAACGATGTGTTCTAGTCTCTGCAAGCGGGCCAAGATCTCACTATGGCTGTGATCGGAGACAGATGGTTGGATTGACGGAGGCGCGGCATGTACTCTCTCGCACGGAACTCCACGCGTCGAGCAATTTGAGCATGGCTGCCCCCGGTTGCACTTTAGCTTCATGGTGCGACAAAGCTGGCAGGAGACAGGAAGCTGCCGCCGTCGCCGCTGCTGCATCTTGGCAGAATGTATGGGTTTCCCTTCATGATGCGATCAGCTTCTTAGGGGAAGAAGAGGTCAGCTGTTAAATCAGGTGAGTCCATGTGATCTTATCTACGATCGGAGGCTCCCAGAAAGGTTTAGTCCCATCCCAAGCCCGTCATGATTCTCGATGGGCTTCGACACCTAGCAGGAGACGAATGCCAGCTGTATACTTGGAATGAGGATGCCCGTCATGCCAGAAAACAATACGACAAATGCACTACCGGCTGTTTCGCCACCTGTGGAGGACCGGGGCTGTTTAGAGGAAGGCAAGATATGTTGATCTAACTGACGTACAGATCCGCATTAACTTGACCTTCTGGATGTTGATCAACGGAGACAGTGGCGGAAGGATTTCCGAATCGGGCACATTCCGACATTGCGTCACAGCCATTGGAATGCAGGTTTTTGTCAACAATTCATGGACGGTGGATTTCTCAAGGAGTTCATTGTTTTTTCCCTCTCAGATACATTTCCATTTGGGACAAATCACCCTCAAACTCGTGCTGCACAATGTTCGGTTGGTAAGTCATCTCCCCCCCTCGATACGCTACCTAATCCTGATGCGATGCACGCAGGTATCAACGAAGCTTAATTCAGCGCCCTGTCTTGACCCAAAGCTTAACCACAGCGGTATGTAATGCTACTACAGTCTCCCAACCTAGTTTACGCTGGCTAACTGAGCGTCCGAAGTGTCTCTTCGCCGTGGGAGATGGTCTAGCGCAGCAAGGGGTGGAGAAGAAAGGCCTTGCTCAACATGATGTAACCCGTACTGCCCGCATGGCACTCTATGGTGGAGGTGAGCCTGGCTTGTGCCTGTGTTTAAGTTGTATAACTGAGTTTGTTACAGCGGTGTTCGGTCCGGTTGCCACCAAGTGGTTTCAATTTCTGCAAAACCGAATCCATCTCGGCAGCCCGGGGAAAACCCTCGTGGCTCGTGTCGCCACGGACCAGTTAGTCTGCGCGCCGACCATGATTGGCGTTTTCCTCTCCAGCATGTCCCTCATGGAAGGAGGTGACCCGAAGGAAAAGCTGAAGAAGACGTATTGGGAAGCCCTCCGGACCAACTGGACGATCTGGCCCGCCCTGCAGACCGTGAATCTGTATCTTGTACCGCTGCAGTACCGAGTCCTGACGGTCAATATATTCAATATTGGTATGTTATGTCCATTTCTTAGGATGAGTGCATACTAACCCCATCAGGGTGGAATTGCTTCTTGAGCTTCTTGAACAATGCCGAGAATGGCCAGCTTCAAGAGCTACCCGTTCTCTGATTGCTTCTGGGCCAAAAGTCTATAAACTTGTTATCTAGGCACTGCGCACAATATTGGGGCGAAAAAAACAGGGTCGATCATCCTTCTTTACTTTTGTTGTTCACCTCGACGTGGAGAATGGCGGCACATTTCCCTTTTGGGACGCAAACCGCTTATCGTCGGAACTCCCAATTCGGTATTCCGGGCTTCCAGCATCGGAAAATGAGCGAAACTGTAACATATGCGGTTCACTAGCATCAGCGATCAATAGAATCAACTTTTGTAGCGAGATCTGGTGGCACGACTATGTAGGCTCTACATAATTTCCCGTTTTAGTTTAACGCTGCACGGCATATCCTATCCTCTATCATCAATCTCGAACGATGAATTCGGAATCAGGATGTAATTTGCTACTTCATGTCTTCCAGTGTGGTAGCTTTAAGTATTATTATCTGTGTTGGACGTAAAGGTGACATTGTTTGCAATATATAACACGCTTTTGCCTAACTATATATATATACATCTATCCCATCATATTTACCCGGACCACCGGTCCCTTGTAAACCTTCCGGGCATAGACAACGTAGTACACCAGAGAGAAGATGATGACGCCAACGAAGATGACAACACCCCAGTTCATGGTAGTGGCATCTACCTCTCGGGTCAAGGGGAAGAAGCTGAAGGTCCAGACGACCGACAGGACTAATAGAGAAACAGTGTCGATGTACGGGCTGAGCCGCCCCATATTCCATCGAGCAGGGGGAAGGGGCTGCTTGCGCCAGCGACGGATCCGAACGCACGAGATGGAGATGATATATGAGGAGAGCAGCGCGGCGACACCAAGCGACATAATAGCGTTGAAGGCCACAGAAGAGCCGATGTTGATGCAGGCGAGTCCAGAGACGATGACTAGACTCACGCATAACGCATTCAATGGGACCGTAAATGTGGGATTTACCTGACGGTCCGTTAGTATTGTATGACAACATGCTATGGATTTAGTCCTACCTGAGCAAAGAAATCGGAGAACGGAAGCCCTTTGTCTCGTGCAAAGGCGTAGACCTGTCGGGACGTGGTGGCTACATTACTGATAGCCGCGCAAAATTGCATGGCCATAATCACAACGGTCATGCCGGTGGCAGCCTTGACGGACCCAGTGGAGTTCAGAAAGACTTGGATAAATGCAAAGCCAGTTTGGGACGCCATGACTTCATCGATATCGCCAATGCAGAAGGCAAATGTGATGATCATAACCAGGCCCGTGGAGCCATTGAGAATCAAGGTCCAGATCATGCCCAAGGGAAGGACTCGGGAAGCGTCACGAATTTCCTCTGCTGCTTTGGGTCAGTATAACTTCACGCCAGGATATCGATGTCGGAAGCAGGTTCAGAGCAAGACATACACATATGGACCGCCGAGTCGGGGCCTTCAAAGAACATGTAGAGTTAGCATGGGTCTTGGAGGGGAAACAGTTACGACAAGGACGTACCGATCAGGGCATAAATGGGCCCAACCAGTCCAACTAAGCAGGATAGTCCATTGGACCCCCATCCTCCGCGGTCTTCGATTGAGCCGAATACCTCTGAAGCTGCTGGCCTGGGCGATAAGACCCACAGGGGGATGAGAATCCCAAAGAAACCAAAGCAATGGATAACCAGAATGATCCCTTCAATCAACGGCAGTTTCTGCGCGAGAAGCGTGTTAAACAGCAATGCAACCAACGCCACTGCAATCACCAGAAGCGTGACATGCCAGGGCTGATAGGTGTATGAGTCCGGGTAGTTGATCGCGATGACGCCCACCATCATGTTCGCCACAGTATAGGAGCATCCTGCAATCCCAGTGTGCCATCCCAGGACACAGATCCAGCCGGTAATATAGCTCAGGATGCACTGGCAACTCGGGGGAGCAAATTCCGACACCCAATGATACTGCCCGCCAGAGGTTGGTGCCCTGGTTGCAGTCAGCCATGGAATAGGACCAAGGAATGCGGGTGTACGGACATGGACGCCATTTCTGCCATGGACAGAATCACGAAGCTAAATCCAGCCAGGCCTCCCAAATATGTGTAGATCATGCCTCCTTTGCCGCCATTTGTAAGGCCATACGACGAACCACTACCCATCTGTTAGCCACTTCAATGCGACATGATGATAATGCGTCGGTGCAGCACACACAACAGAACAGCCTCCCAGGTGCACATTAACACCGCCGTAAAGCCAAGCACTGATAGAAAGCGGAAGTTTCGCTACGGCAAGTCAGTTCAGAAACGATCCTGCGATGTCTTTTGTCTCCCCTTGACTGACATTCAACTCCTGATCTCTGCCCACTCGCCACATATCTTTGCGATCTTGCATGGTTCCACCCTTTGCGGACACGCCATCTTCGTGGCCCGACATGTACGCCTCTGACTTGACTGCTTCATCCTTCCACATGATGGGTTCACTCCACGCTTGTTGTCACACAATGAGAGGTGGACTCGAGGCTGAGAGTACTGGCAGTGAGGGAGAGGAGGAAAACGTCTGCGAGAGAGAAAGAAAAAAAATTCAACTGCAAGTTGGAGGGGAACAGTTGCAGGGTAAATCAATCCGTGTCAACATGGGTATTCAGTCTCGACAGGGGTTTGGGGCGCTAAAGCAATGAATCCTACGCCAACCGAATGCGACGCTCCGGGATATAAATTGCACCCTGGATGCTAACCTTTCCCACAATCCATGTCATGGAGTCATGGACACACGCCCCGGTTAGCTTGGTGTGCTAGTTTGGGTCACTCTGAATGTCAAGGATTAACATGAAGTAGCATTTCCTCGAGAATCAACGAATTCAGAGACTGCCGGTTTGTCCATTGGGTGGTCGCCGCACTTTTTATCCCTGCACAACGGTGGATACACGAGCGACTCGTTTTCCCCGATGATCTTTACTTTAGTTCATTTCAAATTATTCTTTTATTTAGTATTTTTTCAAAGGACTCAAATCCCTGGGTTCTCGACCGCTTCCAACGTTGTCAGAATTTTACTCTGAGCCCGGTCTTCCTCTAACAACAGTGAAAATGTCCACCTCCCCCGTTTCTGAGCGTGTAGGCTTCACCACCACGTCAAAGAGTCCGTCGCCATGGGGGAATACGTCCCGTACGTGATATCGGCCACCGATAGAAGTGGTCTGCTCGTCATTGTTGCGGCTCTTTTCATGTCGTGGATGGTGATTGTCTGTTTAATCCGTCTCTATATGCGACTAGAAATGAACGGACCTGTTCGAGTAGATGACTTGGTGGTCTTCGCAGGTGGTGTAAGTCAGTCCCTGCTTCTACAGCAACTGTAGGCTGAGACGGACGACGTGTCTACATGACAGATTTTCGGAATAGCCCACATGGGAACGATCATGCATGGAGTGTCCCACGGGCTGGGCAGATCCCAAAATGACACGTCTGCATCCGACCTGAAGAGTGCCGCACAAGTAAACGCGATCCGCAATCCATCGGTCAAGTCAGAACTTGTTGATAACATGATCGCTCCTTTAGTCTCTTTACGCTGCCAATATTCTCTTCCTTGTCGGCCACGGTGCTGCGAAAGCCTCCGTTGGATTCCTCCTGCACCGGCTAGGCCGAGAGAAGGGGTATCTCCTGGCATGCAAAGTCACTTTACTGGCGACGGTGCTGTGGGTGATCGCCTCAATCTTAGCCATTGCGATCAATTGCACGGCTCAGTACCAGTGGTCCAGTGAGGGACATTGTCATGGCTTGGTATGTGGACTCTCGGCATCTTGACAGATGAACCTAGGACCAACTCATGGGGACAGGGCATAGCTTGGAAAGCAGTCACTACGTTCGATGTCATAATTGAGATCTCCTTGATTATCCTCAGCGTGGTGTTGGTTTGGGGAATCCAAATGCGCCTGAAAGAGAAGGCGACGGTCATTTTTGCATTTGCGACTCGGATCTCGTATGTTGCTTCTCCCTTCTAATCACGTCCGCAATTAACCCGCATGGTATTTCCTGGCAGAATAATCGTTCTGATCATTATCCGGCAACGATACCTAAACACCTCGCTATCCCGTCCCGACACCCCATTGCATGTTTCGAACTCTTTGGTCGTGACAATCATGTTGCTGCATTGTAGCATCATGGTGGCCACGATCCCCTGTCTCAAACCGTTCATTATTGCATTCAATACCGGCTGGGGGCAAGGCGTCGCGGACAGCAAAGGGACCACATACTACAAGCAATCGGCTATGAGCGCTTCAGGGAATGCGTCGCGAAACCGTGGACCACATAGCTCTGGGGCAGAGGAGGAAGAGCTCGATTGGACGGTCGTCCGACAATCCCATGAAAGCCAGCATTCACGGCAGCTGATCATTCACCAGACCCGAGAATGGATCGTGGAAGAGACGTATGAAATGAAGCCGATGAGGTGACCATCTAGGATATGAGCTCACCGGCCCTTTGTATAGTTACAAATAACCCAACCAGAACTGGACAATGTACACATTACTTGAGTCGCAGAACACAGCCAGGGTCTGATTGCGCTAAATCAATCGGTGCTGTTAGTGCCGCTCCGATTACGTGGCACTACTAACATCAAGGATTTTAACCCGGTCGATCCCTGGTCTAGCGCCACACGGAGCTAGCACGGGTCAGGCAGGTGGCATTCGATGATACTTCTATAAAGTAACGGGCCCTTGTCTGGGGATATAATTCATTCGGTTGGCGTATTGGACCGTCATGACTGGTCGCGCAAACCCACAGCATCATATGATATATGTAGCCCATACAGAAGGCTTCCACTCCGGCTCCACCGATGGCATAAGTACTATGTACAACCGCTCCTACGTGGGTCTTTCTGATCCTGGCAAGCTCGGCATCATCCTTTCTCGCTGTCACACCTGTGACATGCGGCAGATGTCAACATAAAATGAGTGATGTTCTGGACCTCCGCGTTGATTGCGTAGGCTTATAATGCACGTCCTGTTGAGTCAAGTCATGTTAAGCTTCCCACATTCATGATACCCTCGTGGGTTTCTCGTCAAGGCTCCTCGTTGACATATCCAAGGTTGCATTGGCTAGTAGCCCGAAACTGTCAAATCCGTACCTTAGCTCACGACCCACCAGTCAATGCTGCTCTTGCCGGGGAGCAGAACACCCGATCGATAATCCTCGAAGATCGTACAAATCCCAAAGAAAAGTACTATTCCGCACGCTTCACTCTATGGAAAGAACAGCCTCTTTGCTGCCTTTCGCCAATCTTTAATTCTCCCAAGGAATCAACAGTGGGTCGGTAAGCTCGAATATCTCCATTTGATTGATCTCGTCGATGGATAATGGTGCCCAGAGGGAGGAAGAGTAGTCTGGAAGCGGTGTTGGTTGCCCCTGTCCAGTTAATGAATGAATGTCGGTGACTATGGGACTTGTGTGAGGAATCGGATTTTCCATCGAGCATTGGCTGAGCAGTGGCCAGGAGCACGAGTCGCCCTGGCGTTCCAGTGTTCGCGTACAAAGATAGTGAAGATAGGACGATGCCTGTCGAAGGGATTCTATTGTATCCGTCGTAGAGGGAGACCTTGGTCTTCCCGAACCTACTCTTTCGTCCAGGTGCGCAGCTGATCTGGAAAGAAGAGTGATAACGACCTGAGTGAGCTTGGGGAGGGTATCTGGTTCTGATGAAATACCAGACCGCTGGACTGGGCTTTGAACCCACCGGTCATAGAGAAGCATCAATCCGCTCTGAAAAACGAGGTGATGACCTGACGGCCAAATGCAGGGTGCGAACGACGCCTCTGAGGCTAACTCAAACGCTAGAATGAGGCGTGTCGTTGCTTCCCTGCAAGATCGCAGGCTATCCGCGAATTGTGGTTCTTGCTGCCCAAAAGTCAATGCAGGACGATGGATGAGCATGGTGGCTAGCTCTCCTAAAATGAACAACCATAGAGAAATGATATCGGGGTGTTCAACAGCGTTGTAGGCAGTGGTGTTATTGTTTATGTTATGCATTTTCGTCTGGATAAATTCCCCAGTGCGTGCGATGTTCGGTAAACTTGATTGAGCGTTTTGTTTCCAGAGATCAAGCTCACGTTGAAGTCGAAAGATCTTGGCAACTCCCCCTCTTCGGTTGGTGGTCGTATACATTTGCTCTAGACACCTGGATAGAATTTGTGTGAGATTAACATACTGGAGGAATGGCTCGATATGGGTAGTTTCTCCAGGTAATGGGTAGGACAGCTGATCGCTATGCATATCATCATAGTCGGTATTGGTAGGGAGGTCGGTATCTGTGTCTGCTGCTTGTATGTTTCTGGGTAGACCATATAGGATACTTGATTGTCTAGAATGTATCAATATACGTATCTTGTATCTCCAACATCAAAAGCTGAAAGGGCCTTTCTTACACGTCGAGCACATATACAGACCACCATATCCGCCTTCGCAACTCACTTTCACCGGGTGAGTGTTTGAATCGTCTAGTATGTCGATGCAGTCCAAGCGATTGCGCCAGCCTTACGACCATACCACACACACGTACTGCTAACGAGTGCTGCGATGTCATCTGGAGATAGAGAAGGTAAAGGATTAATCCTTGGAGACTAAGAATGTCTCCTCGGCAAGGCATCTGACCAAGTAGGTTGCTCAGTATGGTATCCAGGTGATAAGACAAGCGCCCTGATTCAGTTGCGGCAGTATTACCATGGATGCTCTCAAGTGCTATCAAAGCATACACCTGAAGGAGGAATGGTACCCTGAGATGCGGTTCCATCGATGTGGTCCACGTATCATTGATTGTGTCGTCGAAAGCGTCAAGGAACTGTTTTGACAGCAATACAGGATATAGGATTCCCCAACATTGTTGGTACTTGTCAAATGCCCCGCGAACAGCAACCACACCCACATTACGGAGATGATTACGTAGAGACTCAAAGCTGTTGCCTGAAGTAAGGTGAACGTCCCCCAAACAACTTGCAACGCTTATGGGTTGTTCGAAAGCGACGGGCGATCCGCTAGGCCGCAGGATGTGCAGACGAAACAAACATTCGGGAAAATGCTCTTGGGAAGAGAAAGTAGTTTGATACAGCTGCTGAGCCGAGAGAACAAAATGAACCCCTGTCGTAGAACCTGCAAAGAATTCGGAGTTGCCATCGCCCAAGACCAGTCGTCCAAGGTGTGCCACCACAGAGCCATTAGAGTCCCTCTCTCCATGCGCCGTGTAGCCACCAGGGCGAGGTGCGGTAACGAGCTCCCGCAACTGTTCAATCTCTTTCTTCTGTGACGTAATAGTCTCATGGAGTCCCTCTTCTCGTGCGGAGAGAAGTTGCAGCTGGTCTCGAGCTGATTCCAGCTCTTGCGTGAGTTGCTGGATGAGTTCTTCGGTTGGTTCAATGTACCTTATCACGGGGTTAGCAGGAATGTGAAAGAATAACAATTGGGGGGTATACCCTCGTGGAGTGGTTCTCCGTTTCAGCCGGACAGATACTGAGCATTCAGCACCAGCCCTCTCACATTTCCCACACTTGAACGAATGAACAAGTGAGCCAAGGTAGACGGAAACAGAGGGAACAAGCAACAGACCTTCGGCCGGCGTCCATCACATTTGACTCTTTTACTGAAAGTCTGGTCAGATCTCGCATGCTCTCTTTGGATTCTTCTACCTTGTGCTTACACGCGGCACCGATCGCTATTGCGAAGCAAGGTTAGTATAGATGTAGGCAGAGGGATTCCACCCACTTGGGATGCTTGTGCATGCAGAGGAACCCCACTTACCAAACCTGGGCTGGCCGTCTTTCGGCCATTCTCTGCAGCAGATGTCACAAGGATGTTACAATATGGCTGTGATCGTCAAGTCACCGACATTGGTCGAGGGGGTTGAGGAAGGTGGGGATTGCATGGAAGAAGGGCAGCGGGATAAGCGGCTATTCCGGTGTGGAGTTTTGGATGGGAAACCCAGGCATCCATATCTTCACGCCTGAGGCAGCACTACGGGTCTGGTCAAAGCCGGAAATGATCGTCACTCTCGTCTATACAGATGGCTTGCATTTGCATCTCTCTCCGCGATTCTACCAAATGATCCCCGTGCTTTCGTTTACCACACCAACTTCCGTACCCTCTTTTACATGCCCGTTAACCGGTTACACGTTCTCTTCGTGTCGGATCTCCCCCTTCTCTTGCGCCCAGTCTTGCTCAAGTGCCAGTTGAGGATTTTCCCTCGCATACCGGACAGTTGCAAAGACTGACGGGCTGTTCCGGAAAATCAAGTCAATTTCTTCGAGCGATCGACCCATGGTCTGTTTTGGCGTCAGTCATACCCTCCAGTGAAAGCAGGAAGGAGTTTATTCACCTCAGGATAAAAGAAGTAGACGGAGATAGGGATGCAGAACCCAATACAGGTAAACACAATGTAGTACTGATACCCGATAGTGTTGATTGCTACCGGGGTAATCATCGTGACAGCGAAGTTCCTGAGACCATGATCAGCATCAGCAATACATCACGTCAGAAATATACATACCACAGCCAATGGTTAGCAGTGGAAATACTCGACATGGCTACTCTCAGCTTCGTTGGCGCAACCTCGGTACAGTACAGGAAATTGGCACCCAAGAAGCCGATTGGAATGAAGAAATTGAAGAGGAACACAAACAAAACACTAGCCACTTGTGCGCCAAAATTCGAATGTGGAAAGGAAGTCGCAATGGCGAGTCCCATCATGCAAGTCGCCATTCCAGTGCCACTCACCATGAGCACAAACCGTCGCCCAAATCGATCGATGGCAAAGAAGCCCACAAAGCAGGAGAGAAGCTTCCAGGTCAAAGTTCCGCCGGATAAGATTCGAGATGTCTCGGAATTCATGTGAAGACCCTCCTGGAAGATGACAGTTGAATAGACGGATATCAGGTTCCCTCCAGACATTTGTTGATAGAACTGCAACACGATACATAAGCAAAACCGGTAGAGAAGGCGGTCTTCTCCCATCTTCAGCATATCACCAAGCGACGCCGCAGTGCGGCCGGACTGTTCCAATGAGCGTTCGATCGCGGATAATTCATCAATGATGCTCGTGTCATCTTCGGAAAGTCCCTTGAGCGCAGCAAGGGTGTTTCGTGCTTCCTGGATGCGACCTTGTTGAGACAGCCACCGGGGGGACTCTGGCATTACTAAAATAACAAGACTCAAGAGAAGCGAAAAGAAGATTGGGATGGCGATCGGCGGCCGCCAGGATGCGGAACCGGTTTTGATTTGGTAAAATCCTAAGTTGATCCAAGCCTGCAGCACATATCCAATTGAGATGAAAAGCCCGTCCAGAACGACGTGCTTTCCGCGGTTCGTGGAGCTAGAGCATTCGCTCTGCCAGGTAGGGACTGTACCACTCAGCATCCCCACGCCAGCGCCTAAGATCACTCGACCGATGATGAGCTGAGCGAGTTGGAATGAAGATGCTTCGAGGACCTCCCCCACCACGGTGAGGATGGCCCCTGCGAATATCACGATACGACGTCCAAACCTGTCGCTGGTATATGAACAGGAAAGACATCCAATCAGTGCCCCCAGTGTGAAGGTCGCCACCACAACGCCCTGTATCGTGGCATTTGCACTCTTCTCTTCTCCTTCAGTGTGAACAGTGTCGATCCGGGGGAAGTGATTCGTGAAATCCGTCACCGAAACTAATCCACCTAGGTTGGACTGATTGTATCCGAATAGAATAAAAGCAGGACAAACAACCAGAAGAAGCTGTGCTAAGGTAAGAGCGCTTCCACGAAGGCCCATGAATGAAGGTGATCCCATGTTTCAAGCAAGAAATCGGCAGAGTCGGGTAGGGTGTAATCAGAAAGTCTGGGGAGGAAGATGCCTTCTTCTGGGTCGATTCGATAGTCATGCCTCTTTTATACCGTCTGATGCACTTTGTGATAAGCCTCGTGTCTGGGGTTGTGGGGATATCAGCTGATCCGGGGTACAGACGTTCTGGGGTCGGGATTAGGCTCTAATCCGAAGGCATATCGTGGCTGGGGTTGGAATAATGCCCTAACCCTTCTCATCACGACGACAATTGCAGTTTTGGTAGACCATACGTCTCGGTACATGGTCATTTGAAGGTGGCGCTAAGGATACCCAACATAAAATCTATACACTATGGCATCTCTTGGGACATCGAACCCATGGCGATTCTCGTACCATGTCGAGATTCCATGCTTCGCACCTTGTTACTAGCGACATCTACATTGTCATCATGCTCGTATGGAAGAGATTGATATACATAAACTAGTTTTATTGTATTTGACTACTACCTCTGCTTACAACGCCTTCAGTATCGCTTTCCCTCAGTGACTCTTCTCAGAACGTCATCAACCATGAGCTGACCGGACCCGAGATAATTCAATGGATCGCACAATTGGGTCAGCTTGGTGTCATTCAAATGATCTGACACCTCTTTATTTTCCTTAAGCACGTCTAACAACACTCGATCATGTTCAATGGCTGACTTGCAGGCCTCATAGACCACGTCATGTGCTCGTTGTCGGCCAACGAACGGCGCCAGCCCCATCATTACGGCCTCCCCGACAATCAACCCCCTTGTGGAGTGGAGATTTCTCTCCATGGAGTCTTCTTTCACGCACAGTCCTGATAAGGCAAAAGTCGTCTGATGCAATGCGCCAACTGCGTATGTAAAGGACTCCGGGATTGCCACCCATTCCAAATGCCACGGCCCAGACGCACGTTCAAAGTCGACAACCATAGCATCCAACCCCAGGGATGCATTGGCTCGGAGAAGCTTGCTAGTAGCGAGAATGATCTCGCTGGAGATGGGGTTCCGCTTCTGCGGCATGGTTGAGGAGGCGCCGCGATGAGGCACGAAAGGCTCTGCCACCTCGTCTAGCTCATTGGACGACATGACGATGATGTCCAAAGCAATCTTCCCCAGGGTACCGCCTACCAACGCCAGAAAGTTGAGAACCTCTGCAATATTGTCACGAGCGACATGCCATGTGATCATCGGGTCTTCCAGATCAAGCTCTTTGGCTAGCTGTGCTCGCACAAGAATTCCGGTCTTGTCACTACCCAGAGAGGCCAGAGTCCCCGCGGCACCACCAAATTGTACCAGGAGGCATCGACGTTCGATTTCACAAAGCCGATCTCTGTGTCTCAGGATGCTGGAGAGATAAACGGCACACTTGTAGCCAAAGGTGCAAGGTAATGCATGTTGCAAGTGCGTACGGCCGGCCATTGGACTAGAGGCAGTGGAATCAGTACCATGCAAATATCGCTCTATTGCACTCAATGCTCAACTTACGTGTCACGGTATTTTTCAGCCATCACTTGCAAAATATCAATCAGTCTGTTCAGATCGCGTTTCACTAAATCTAAACCTCTTTTGATCTGGAGCATGCTGGCATTGTCCATGACATCTTGCGTGGTGGCACCCCAATGAATGTATTTCGCCAGCTCTTCAGGAGTGTTCTCCACCAACTGCATCACCAACGGTAGGACAGGATACCCGACGATCTCTGTCTCTCGTGAGAGCCTATCAAAGCTATTTTATTATATTCAGTCAATGATCGACTGTTTCACCATGATTACGGGCCACTGTCCACGTACTCTAGTTCGATGTTGCCAAGAACTGCGGTGATGGCATCGCCAACCTCTGCTGGAATAGCATTGACCTTGGACTCTGCCCGAGCCAGGGCTGCTTCCGTCTGTACAAGGAATTGTGCATACGCTTCGTCTGTAAAGATTTCACGAACCTCCTCTGTGCCAAAGAGGTTCCGAAAGATTCGGGAGTCGAGAGCTGAGATAGACATCGCGGGCGGTGGCCGTAGTTGCACAAAAGAAAAAGGGAAAGAAAGCGTCGAGCTCAGTTGAAGGTAAAATCCGGGTTAATGGGAGAATCTCAAGCCATATTCATGGGAACTTGAGTCTATTAATGGAGGAACGACTTCGAGTCCTCTAAATTTCGCCCGATTGAGGGAGCGCGGAATAGTGCTTTATCCCGAATCCCCTCCATCCACCTCCACTGAACAACCGGAGATGTCCACCATGACTCCGCTTTTTCCCTCTTTAGAGAGTGTCTTGCAATCTGTATGTTCTTATTTCCTACCTGATCCGTGGCCCATTGACAATGTTGGCGTTAAATCCTGTGCAAGTTTCTAGTTCCAGGGCATAACCATGATTGAGTGTGGAAGACAACAGTTTAGTGCTATTACTACGACAGCTGCTGGTAGTCAATCGCACGACGGAGGTCTCGGTTTCTATAGCAGGTGCCCACGCCTATGTCTCAGCTTGTTTGTATTTTCAAGCCTTTCATTAGACCTACTTAAATCTCATATATCACTTACCCCATCTGTGTCCCTCCATAAATATGCGAAAGCAATAAGATATGTAGTACGACAAAGCAGAGTCAACAGTATAAGCAAGCGAATGTGGATTCCCCCAAGCTAGCATGGTGTCTTTATCCTTGATATGGCGCTATCGCTTGATTAAGTATAATTCTCGAATGAAAGATATTCTGTACGACAGAGCCTTCTTCTTGGAAGGGAAATGCGAATATATTAAAAATATCAAGAGATACTAAACTTCTATCTAAAACAACACTGTATTGTCTGTAGCCACATTGTGGTAAACGAACGACGGGTGAAAAAGAATCAGTGATTACATGTAAATGAGTGACAGATTATAGAGCCTGTACAAACAGAGATCGAATCAGGCATTCAGCATAGACCAACACAGTCGGGTCGAAGTTATAAACGGAAAGATAGGAAATTTGGGAAAGGAATTTTGGTTCTCGCCTTTGGCACCATCACCTATCCAGGAAGAGGGCCGCTTACCTAGTACTCTTCGCAGTCCTCAGGAGGCGGGGGTGCACATGCAGCGCATTCGGGAGTTCCACCATTAGTAGAAGATGAAGAGCTGCTCGAGGAAGAAGAGCTGGAAGAGCTAGAGGAGCTAGAAGAGGTATTGCCTCCCTTGTTTGTTCCCGTGTTGTTGCCAGTAGTGTTGGTGTTTCCGCCGGTTGGAGGGTTGCAGGTACTGTCGCCTTCCTCGCAATCTGTATCACTACCGGTGGGAGGAGTGCCACCAGTAGGAGGATTGCCACCAGTAGGGGGGTTACCGCCACTGGGAGGAGTGCCACTAGTAGGGGGAGTGCCACCGGTTGGAGGAGTACCGCCAGTAGGGGGAGTACCGCCAGTAGGGGGAGTACCGCCAGTAGGGGGAGTGCCACCAGTAGGGGGGTTACCGCCACTGGGAGGAGTGCCACTAGTA
>NW_019170122.1:0-104723 GCF_001792695.1 Aspergillus bombycis | reverse complement strand
CTTTCCTTTTCCTTTTTCCCTTTCCTTCTCTCTCTCTCTCTCTCTCTCTCTCTCTCTTTTGTGTGTATGTGTGTGTGAGTAACTTGTCTATCTTGATTCCCTTTTTCTGTTATTTTGTTTTGTTTTGTTTTATTTTTTTTTTTTTTTTTATATTTTATATTTTTTGGACTTTTGCTTCTTTTCTCTCACCTCTGTCAGGGAGGTGTGTATTTTTCTTTTTTTTTTCTTTTCGTCCCCTTTGACAATAATGTATGGACACAAAACTTGAACCAACCAGGTGGGAAGGAGGACAAGATAAAGCCAGGGATTTGGCTTTTTGAAGTGCTTTGTTATAAATCTATCTTTGGGACCACTCGGCTTGGTTTGCCGCCCTCCTTAAGGTATAGCACCTCCTGTACCAAACCGCAAACCACGCTTTTTTTCTTTTTCGTTTTCTTTTTCCTTCTTTGCTTTTTCTTTCTCGCTCGATTTCCTTTTTCTTTGTCCCTCTCTGTTAAGAAGATGACACAAATACCCTCGGATCCCTTAAAGCCCCCCCTCTCCCCACCAGGATAGCAGAATGCCATAGATGAATGGAACCTCCATAGATAGAACTGTAACGATAGTCCCACCCAAAGTAGGATGGATTAGTAGGTCGTCGTTCTTTGAATCCTTGGTTATGAAACTCGGAGTATGCCACTAAACAAGGTGAAGGTCTCATAGACATCCATTCCCATGGTACTCTACAATGGACGACGAGGGAAGGATACAACGTCCGTGCTACATACTAAGGACTAGTGACTTAGTAGTGGTGGATCAAGACGGTTTACGGGGAGGCCCAAACCAAAAAGAAAAGGAAGAGAGAAGCGAGCCAACTGTTGCTCAAAGGTACTGTACTTTTCACCAATGGAAAACCGGTGACTCAGCCGGGTTTGGACCAGTCCAGAGCAAAGGAACAGGTTGAGAAATGCACCCCTTCCATCATTGCCTCCACTCTCGTCGCTACCACTACTACTTAGTAGCTTTGAACAGGGAGGTATTGTTTCGATGTTTGATTTTCCAGCCATCCTTTGTCTGCCCCCGACGCCCGCATGCGGTGTCCAGCAGGGGTTCCGGGCCAATCACCACACTCCCTCGTCGGACCCGCCGTGATTGGCCCACTTGCAAAAATGACACTTGCCTGATTAATGGATGGAATCAGGTGAACCAACCATGGAAGTATCCAAGTCACGGTTACGTGGGGGAAAAGGTACAGGGACTACTACTAGTACTAGTAGTAGTAGTAGCTACTAGACTACGACCGATTGAGTTAAGGTAGGCACTAGTCCCAGTCAGCTACTAGTACTAAACTACCCCCCAGTTAACTGGGACCGACCGACGAGGTTAGTCGGGTAGCAAGCAACCTTTACTTGGGAGGGCGGAACAAAGAAACAAGCAAATTGAAAGAATGTCAGAATTTAAGAAGAAAAAATCGAAAAAGTAAAATCAAATCAAATCAAATCAAATAATTGAAAGTAATGGAAAATAAAGAATCAAAAACAGAGGGGGGAAAAGGGAACTTCAAAGAACAAGAACCAAAAAAACACAAATCACACTCTTACAAGCCGCAGTCCCTCTCACAAAGAACTTCTTTTCCCTCTGGGATCAAAGAAAACGATCGGCGTCAAGGTGCTCCCTCCAGCCAGCTGGGAAAGCCTTATGTCATGAAGGTTACAACTTGCAGGCCGCCCAAGGTATTGGGTCGATCTCCCATTCCGTGATCGTCGCTCCACAATCGCGTTGCAGTCGAGCCCGATGGAGTCTCCTCTTTACTCCACCATTTTCGAATGGGACATACCACCTCGCAAGATCTTGGTTTTCTGGGTCCGGGATTTTTCATCGTCAAGATTCGGCAGACTAATGTTGTTTGGGAAAAAAAAAGAAAAAGGGAAAGGGAAAGGGAAAGGAAAGAATCAAAATGAGACAACTAGAGGCTTATGATTGGTGTACAGCCAGGCTTCTGGGAGACATAGCCAAGGTCAAACAAGCTGACCAGAAGGGCTTCTTTGTGAGCTCGTCAGCTGAGGTCATCCTGGCTGTGTTCCCTCTGCAGCAAGCGTTTGTTGTGTGTCGGGAACCAGCGGTGGCCTTGTTGTCTACAGAAACACACCTCCCAAACAACGAATTACGTCGGGATTGCGCGTGTCCCATCCGTGGTGGTGTAAAGGAGAAAAAAACATTATTTATGCTAATTTTTTTTATTTATTTCTTATTTTCTTTCTTTCTTAGAAACCCACCTTTATCTGAGCCACATTTCTTCGATCCCGTGAAATATTTCCGTACCCATGAGTCGGTGGGCCGAAGGACCCAGATGCATCTCGTTCCTGAAGATACGGTTAGTCTGGCCCGAGTCACTGGGGTCCATTGGTAACGTGTCTTGATCTTACCAGAATAAGAACTTCTCTGGGTTGTCACATTTTTTCACCTCTGATGTCATCACTAGTTGCTGTTCATTTTCGACGCATGCGTCGTCGACATTCTCCCACCCGGTTCCTGGTTCTTTCCCAGCCCATTGGGTTCTTCAATGCCGGCAGCAAATAGTTGCCAATCACGGATCAGGTCGGCTAGAAAAGCGTTCGTATCGAACAGATAGATTGTGCCTAAGTCCCATTTTTCCGCAGCCTCACGAAGTCGGCGGTTCCAATATTCCGTAATTTGGACCGCCTCTTTGTGTCGACCGACATGGCTTCTTGTGGGCCTGAACGCTGGAAGGAAGGTGACATCTGGTGTCAATGTCAGAATGACCTTGAGCTCATCCGTGCCCAAACTCTGAGACAGCACATTGAGCTGATCGATGATGACACCGATGCTGCGGTCCACTGATTGCGTTGCAGTGTCGTAGTCCTTATCCAACATGTTCCACACATCCCAAACACCAAAGGAAACGACAATAATAGTGCGGTTTTGGCGGTGGCTGATCGCTTCCTTGTTGCCTGCTAGGTCTTCTTGCACAGCACGTGCCTCGGCAGCGGTCCACTGACTGACCTGAGCCTTGAAGTCGGCCAGCGGCGACTTGTGTAAGTTGAGTAAGGAATCTGGTAACTCGTCATTGTCTACGACCGAGCCAATATACTTTCCTCTTAGTGACTTGGCTGTCTGCGCCATATTCTCATGATGGCATTGAAACTAAACCGTGAATGAGCTCATCGTCAATTCGGGCCCTGAGACGGCCTTTGTTTTTGGGTTTGCCTACCTTCGAACAAAGCCACTCCGTCCAGACAGACCCTTGAAGCTCGCCCGCATTGTTATCGCTCCACGAATCACCGAATACGACTAACCTCCGATCAAAGGAGGTAGCGACATTGAAACTAGAGTCTTCGCCATTGGTCGGCACCACTCGTCTATAGTAATTCTGGGAAGCGAGGAACCAGGCCGATAGCAGGATACTGGCTACAGCCAAGGCGCATACAGTGTGAAACTTATTGAAGAGGCGCATCGCGGGTTGAAACAGAGCTAGTACAAAGGAATGGGAAGTGTGACAAAGGCGTCTGAAGGCTGTCCGTGTGTAGGTGTGGGCGGTCGCAGTCTCTTTCGCCGTTGTCTACCAATCCCATCCAACAATGGTAGATGTCGATGTCAAGTGGCTGTGAATATTGTTTTTCTCTCTCGCTCTTTTTTTTTTTTTCTTCGAGACACTTGCTGCTGGAAATGACTAAAATTTCCCAGGAAAACTAAGAGTGTTATGTCAATCGGAAGCGCCGGTTACGGATCAAACGAGGCCTTCCCCCTGAGACAGAGGGGAGGGTTGAGGAGCAAGAATCGTATCTCCGGGGGGGTACCGTGCAGAAACCGGGACTTGACAGTGAAACTAGCGTAGTGATGAGGGTTGACAAGCCAGGTGGGGAATATGAGAAGCGAAAAAGCTCTTTAACAAGGACAATAGAAGGAGGAACAAACGCAAGGAGATGACGGGATGAAGTTAAAAGAAATTCGAATACTTGTTAGTGGGTGAGGAGAAAGAATGAAAAGCGATGAAGATGTCTGTAATTATGGAAAGGAGAGGAACTACCGCATTGACACTGATAATACCAAGAATAACGCCTTGGGAAGAACGTTGTCGACTTGGCCTAAGGCGTTCACTGTATGCCATTCCCCATAATAAGGCTGTTGTCCGCGCGGCGAGTCCGGATCGGTCAACCAGTCGCGTGCTCGGGTCATTGCGTAAGGTGTCCACCATTCTGACTAGAAACGGTCTTAATGGTCGAAAAGCTCTTGCAGGTTCTTCTTGAACTTTTTCTTTTGCATAACGCATTGATGACTAATGGCATAATATGTTCCAAGGGACACTTTGTGCATAATTCCTATTTTAGGTTAGGTAGTTGTTCTCGCCATGGACGTGCAGTTGCAGACAGGGAATACTCCGTCCAGTGGATGCTAGGTGGATTTTAAATGGTGATGGTGATAAGCGCCACTTTGATCTGTATCTTCGAGGGGGACTTGAGTCAGTGCTTCGATAGTTAGGTACCGGTAGGAGTCTTACTTATTATACCTACCAACATTCGTGAACCATAGACAATTGAATCTTTAGAATAGTAAGATCAAGTGCGAGAGATAGCTAGGATAAGAGTAGTAGTTATCGCCGGATGGTGCCTCATTATGATACTAGTTGACTCTCGCATAAGGTACAGCAGTTGTTCGAGTCAAGAAGAGCCATGAGGTGAAAGTACGCAAGAAGGTGTATGTCCACCGCAGTATTCTGTATCCCATTGTCGGTACAGATGTATATACATGAATAGGAGATGATCTTCTTGAATCAATGAACATCCTTTTTGAGTCTGGAAAATTCCCAAAAGGGAAAGCGGCTGACATAAGAAGCCCTACTTCGCGGCACTAAACCCGAATTGGGATGGTGAATGTTAGTCAGCCGCCCACAGAGGGAAATCTCGCTACACCACAGCGGCCAAAAATCCCAAGTACTGAATCTCCGACGACCTAACCTCCTCGACCTGTCGACAATACCCGCGCCCTCCGTCTTGACCGCGCAGCTCCGTCAAGATGAAGCTCAACATCTCTTACCCGGCCAATGGGTCGCAGAAGATCATCGAGGTTGACGATGAGCGCAAGCTCCGTCCCTTCATGGAGAAGCGCATGGGAACCGAAGTCAGCAACCCCATCTCCCTATTGAACCACGCCCGTTCGATCTGCCATTAGAACATTCAACACACGAAGATTTTGGAAGCAAGAAGACTGATTGGGGAATATTTATAGATTGCCGGCGACTCCCTTGGTGATGAGTTCAAGGGTTACCTTTTCAAGATCACCGGTGGTAACGACAAGCAAGGTAGGACTGGAATTTTTTCTTTATCTATAACGACTTTCCTTGACTATGGAATTTATGTGGAGTGGAGGGACTGGCATGGAAATTGCGGGACAATAATGAGCGAGAATGCTGACATTTGCACTTACCAGGTTTCCCCATGAAGCAGGGTGGTATGTAACCGACCGATATCAAACGCTCAGCAATCACCAGCAGGAAACTCATCGAATCTATACAGTTCTCCTTCCCACCCGTACCCGTCTCCTCCTCGCCGATGGCCACAGCTGCTACCGCCCCCGCCGCACCGGTGAGCGTAAGCGCAAGTCTGTCCGTGGTGGTATGTTTTGAAAATGAGAAATTTTATTGCTCCTGTGCCCATGGTTGGATTGTTGACGACTTCCCACAGCCATCACCAACTTCGATCTCGCTGTCCTGGCCCTGAGCATCGTCAAGCAGGGTGAGGGTGAGCTGCCCGGTCTCACCGACACTGTCGTCCCCAAGAGACTCGGTCCCAAGCGTGCCACCAAGATCCGCCGTTTCTTCGGTCTCGACAAGAAGGACGACGTCCGCAAGTTCGTCATCCGTCGTACCGTCACCAAGGAGGGCAAGCCCGAGTACACCAAGGCCCCCAAGATCCAGCGTCTGGTTACCCCCCAGCGTCTCCAGCGCAAGCGTCACAGGATCGCCATCAAGCGCCGCCGCTCTGAGGCTGCTCGCGAGGCTGCGTAAGCTCCCTTGTCTTTCCACGTCCACATTTTCATTTGGGTTTACTAATTGCTGCGAAACAGTAACGACTACGCTAAGCTCCTTGCCAACCGTGTCCACGAGGAGAAGGCCAAGCGTGATGAGCTCCGCAAGCGGAGGGCCTCTTCTATGAGGAAGTAAATGCATCTTCTCCGGGGTTAATGGTCGGGTTACGTCTCTATTATGGCTAGAGAAAAATCTCAGTGGACGAGGAAAGGGGGCTATCGAGGTGCAAAGCAGGGGTGTAACCCAAGAGAACAGAATATATTCCTTGGGGAACATGCGTCTGCGGGACCGAGGCTTTAGCGTGCTACCTTTTTCGTTTTAAAAAAAGCCATATCCACAGCTGGAATGAAAGGGAAAAAATGTGAAAGATGTCTTCTTGTTCTCGGATCCACATTGCACGGTAACAGGGTAACGGTTCCGCGGGCTGCTAGCACTGCTTGATAAATGAATGAAGCTCGATGTTTTTTGTACTCACAACTGCAAATCCCAGTTTGTTTTCTGTTTCCTCTCAAAGAGATTGTCTTTCCAGTATCACCTAGTAGTAGTATCATCGCCGAGCTTTTTTTTTTTAAGCTTGAGGTGTACGTACCTAACGAGCGACTAATGATAAAGTCTTGTACTATTGCGTAGTGCACTGAAGCAATAACCCAAGCACTTTTCCAAGTCGTGAATAGTAACATTGGCAAGCAGCGTGAGCCAATCCGTCAAAATCTCAGATTTCCTCTATTTCCATGAAAAACAAACAGAAAAGAACAAGAAAAACTCCTTCAGTACGTGTATATGTACAAATGCATAATTCAATTCATCGTAGGCGCCGCAAACTTTTTCGGAATTTGCCATCCCTTTTCCACCCATTGTTCGTGCATGCATCATGGCCTTATTCGTGTTATGATGGTTATCAGAGTATAGATTTCTTCGTCTCAAACCAGAAAACAAAAGATCAATGGCCAGTGGAGAACACTGCAAATCTCAAAGCGTTGAGCATTTGATATTCAATTCGAAGAACCAAGGAACGTTCTCCTCCTGTCCCGGTGAAAGATCTCTTTCGTTCATCCTTACCCCAGTGTAGCCATCTAAGCGACAGCGTGGGAGAACAAGAAACTCACAGACTCGCCGTTATGCGTACGTCTGCAGGCCTCGGCAAGAGTAGGGCTGATATCGATAGTCTCGATCTTGTCGCACTGCTCTTTCTTCTCTTGGTGAGGAACAGTGTTGGTAACCACAAGACGCTTGAGGCAGCTCTTGTTGATGTTTTCGATGGCCTTGCCGGAGAGGATACCGTGAACGACGATCGCGTTCACCTCCTTGGCTCCGTGCTGCATTACGGTATCGGCAGCCTTGGCCAGAGTTCCGCATGTGTCGGCCATGTCATCCACGATGATGGCGACCTTATCCTGAACATTGCCGACAAGAACCATGCGGGAGACCTCGTTCGGGCGAGGACGTTCCTTGTGGATAAGTGCGAATTGCAAGTCGAGACGGTCAGCAATAGCAGTGGCACTGGCAACAGACATAAATCAACACTGAACTTGACAATGACCATAGTTTAAAAAGAGTAATACAAAAATTCAGCTGACTTACCGCTTCGCACCACCAGCATCTGGACTGACGATGATACAGTTGCTCACATCCAGGTTCTCCCGGATCCACTTGAGAATGCTGGGTTCAGCGTACAAGTTGTCGACCGGGACATTGAAAAAGCCTTGGATCTGGCTGGCGTGAAGGTCCATGGTGATAACATGATTGCAGCCAGCAGTCTGGAGCATGTTGGCCATAAGCTTTGCAGTGATAGGCGCACGGCTCTTGTCCTTCTTATCTTGACGAGCATAGGGGAAATTGGGGATAACAGCTGTGATACGTCTCGCAGAAGCTGTCTTGCAAGCATTGATCATAATGAGCAGCTCCATCAAACCGTCATTTATGTCGTTGGGCTTGGTAGACTGCAAAATGAAAACATCCTCATCTCGTACGCTTTCACCAATGGTCACGCTCGTCTCCTGGTTGGAGTATTGGAGGACCATGATCTTGGTCAGTTCGATGCCGAGGCTGATGGGACGAGTAAGGATTCATTAGCCAAAGAAAGACAGCACAGCATGCGAAAGCTTATTCAATGACAACGGATCGCATACCGATCAGCCACAAGGTTCGCAAGCTCAGGGTGACTGTTACCAGTCAAAAGCTTGATGGAATTGGCAGCCATGGTGTCTCGAAGTCAATTGTCGAGCGGGTACAGATTATGAGTGAGTCAAAGGAGATAGGTTTATGTAGACCAAGGTCGGCGAATACGACAACTGAAGAGTTTCTAAAAACTGAGGAGAATCAAACCCCAGAGTAGAGCGAAAGGTGATATGATAATGCCCCGCGGCAACTTTTTTTCCCCAGCGGAAAAATCACTGCGTCCCGTGACCCCCCGGGGCTCGCTGCTGCTCACCGCCTACGGGGTTGTGAATCTTGTGATCGAGAACATGTTTGAAATAGGCGGTAAGTTATTGGGAGATCTAGAAAGGAACAAAAGAACATAACCCTAAATACATGTGAAGAAAATGAGCTAATTAATTTTTCACAAAGCCAAATCGCTCTATTCCTGGCACACTAGTTGACCTGCACTTCAACCAGCTTCCAGTCGCGGTCTGAGATTTTCCTCCCCTTCGTAATACATGATTGGTAGCAATACAGACTAGGAAGAAGACAACAAGGAATAGTGTAGCTGAACGCCGCCAAATGCTCAAGCATTAGAACAGGGGTGTTGATAAATGAGGAAAGATGCAAGAGGAATCACGTAAAACCAGTAATTATCGCCCAAGCTGTCTTGAAGAGAGCACTGCCACCAATTTATGCGAACCCGAAGTATTCGCTACCGGCTGTCATGGCAGTATACAGCCGTTGTCTCAGAGTCTCATAACTATCGTATTCCGGGAGATCAAGCTCTGCCCCGTATGATCAGTAACCTGTGATATTGAATTTGGTAGTGGTAATAAAAAGACTTACGGTTGAAACATGTGTGCGCGCTTGGAAGGCGATCCTTATTGCCGTAATCGCGATGGATGTTGAATCGACTAACTCCATTCATACCTTCAAGCTCCTTGAAACCATTGAGCGGCACCTTACTCGTTCCGGTGACGAATTGCAGCAGCTTAGCCCGCTCTTCTTTGTCAAATGAGCGAACGGCACGCCAGAACCACTGGATTTGAGGCGACGAGGCCGAATAGTTGTGATACTCGGTATTAGCCTTCCAGTCGTCCACATCAATCTCAGGAAGGCCGGAAATTAACAACTCAAGTTCCTGTTCATTGAATATCGAGATCAGATCCGCTGGGATGATCTCATGGAACCCTATAAACCATTGTTAGCTGATATGGTAGATGATCTGTATGAAGAGCGTGACATACCTTTGAGGAAATTGTCGAGCTGCTCCTTGACGGATCGCACGAGACGATAATCCACGACACGCTGCACGTACTCCTCCTTGTTTTCTTGAGTGACCGGAATGTTGCTTCCATTTTCCACAAGATCAATCACTTGCTTCTCACCAAAGTCATCAGTCTCCACGGCGAAAGTTTCGGTGATGATGTCAGTGATATCGTTCTCGAGCATCCAGAGGAGAGATTTGTAGTAGTCGAGATCGAGTGTCTCCATATCCTTGATAGACACCGAACGTCCAAGAATACACTTGTAGACAGCGCGGCTGAAGTGGCAATCGAGCACCCGACCTTCGTATAGAGCCTTGCCAATGATTCGTCCGATGAACTTGAAGAACATAAGATGCTCCGAGTTGACACCGCTCAGGCGATTGGGGTGGAAGGTGGTCCGGTCGGCAGCAACAGGAATAAACAGAGCATAGTTCGGGTTGAACATGCCCCGTGCGAGAACTTGGAACCATTCTCTGGTCACGCCTCCCGCGTCAACACCCTCTTCACCGTGGAACCGCACATTCAATTTGCCGTACTTCAACTCATCTGCCGTCTTGAAGTATAGGGATTTGAACGAGTCAAGGAACACTTGATCTCTCCTGACAGAGAGTTGAAGGGGAGGGTGAGGATGACGAGGTTCTGCACCGCGGGAATGGATACGACGGGTGAAGTAATTGCGCTTGTTATCGAACTCCAAGACCTTCGGATTCTTGACAAGCAAGGAGAAAGTACCGCTCATTAATCTTGGGTTTTGACGAACAAGTTCGTTTAGTATCTTGCGATGTTCCTCTGTGAACTTGAAGAAAAGACTCTCCATATTCAAACCAGCCCCGACAGACAGCTCTCGAGTGTTCCGAGAAAGAGGTGTCTCTTTCAGCGAGGTGTTCTTGCAAACAACCATCAATGCTTCGATCAGGGGCAAGAGGATTGTTGCGACATTCAGCATATTCTGCTTCTGCCGTATAAGGGTCAAGCATTCACTCAGTCTTGTCCAGAGAGGTCCGAATGTAGAACTTTCGTACAAGGTCTGTAGGACGTCCTCCTTTGCTGCCTGCTCGGAATCACCCCCCTTGGCCTTATCCGATCGACTAGGATCAAACAAGTAGTCAAGTGCCGTCAACACACGTAACAATTTTGCTTGGTCAGAGCTAGCTGGCGAGAATTTAGCCAGAGCCAGGCCCTGCATGTCGGTGCCAGTCCGGGCTTGATTAATATGAGACAATAATTCATCCAGGTCCGTTAAGATAGTAGTACTCAAGTCTTGCGCCTGATGGACTAACTCATTCCCAATTACATCCCTGGCTTTAGGGATGGCTGAAAGATTGTTAATTGTCGATAGCGTTTCCCTAAAAGTTTTTCCGTTGCACTCGCGAGCGGCAAGAATGTGGACAACAAGCTGCAGATTGTGGTCTGGAACAACGGGAGGTTCTATAGACTTCTTTTTATGTTTCTCATCTTCGCTCGGACCCTTTTTTGTCTCTGATTTAGAGGTTTCTGCCGATGTATCCTCCTCGGGCTGCGCCATTGTGCTTTGTGCTTCGGCGTTCTCTACACTGGGCAGAGGAGCATCTGTCATCATTGTATCTGTAGCAGATGTAGGTTCGGCAGCATCGGACTGTTGTTGCTGCTGCTGCTGCTGCTGCTGCTGCTGCTGCTGCTGCTGCTGCTGCTGCTGCTGCTGTTCCTCAGTCGGCCTGTCATCCTGCGCTGTCTCGGGCTTTTTGCCCTTGTCTTCTTCCTCCTGCTTCTCCTTTTCACGACGAAGTAGCAGGGTGAGTGGCTGCGTGATGCTGCTGAGGAGGCTAGAAAGCTGCTCCATGCAATTCGGGCTTTCCATGATCAATTTTCGATCAAGGAGAGTAAGGAGCGCATTAAGAGCGAACTTATTGGCCTTGTTTTCCTTACCCTTACCTTTGCGGAAGGCCTTCAACTTCAATGTAGATGAAGGATCATGCTCAGTCAAGAAAAACCACGCGATATGAGGGTTGTACTGAGACAGAAACGAAAGAGTCCCGAGACATTGCTGCACCACCATTATTGGAGTCACTTCATTGCTGACACTTGAAGAGGTTTGGAAGGCCAGATTACGCTTGACAGACTGCGGGGTCTTCTGGATCGAGGGAGGTTTGGCCCGGAGCGAAAGCTGAGCAAAGCTGCGCTCGATTGCAGAAACATCTGAGCTTCCGTCCTGCAAGACAGAAAGCAGAAGACTAATTACTTCAACCCTATTCTGGCGGTTTTCACAAACGTTATGCAGAATGTCATTCAACTGATGGCGTGCATTGCCCTGAAGTGGCATAAACATGAGGCGGAGCAATGTAGCAACACCGGCTTTGTCAAGCATTTGGACGATCTGACGCCGCTGTTGCTTCTTCGGCTCTTGTTCCTCGGTTGGCTCATTTCTTTGCCGATGATCAACTCTGGCAATATCGCCAAACTGGGTCAAGCGCCTTCCAGGAAGAGCTCGTGCTTCGGTGACAAATTCTGGTCCCAGCGTTGCTAGTACCTCCTCGGGTTGGTCGGCAAGTACGGCTTGCCGTAATGAAGGGTCCAAGGTGGCAAGGAAACTAGCGGCATCCATGTCTTCGGCGCGTGGAGGAGCGCCACCAGAGGTTGCTTGTCTGCGTGCACTTTCTCGCTCCCGACGGCGACGGTCGGCAGCTTCCTGCTGTAATAGCTCTTCCCGAATCTCCGCGGGCAAGGCTTCCAGGAACTCCGGGTTAATCTCACTAGGCTCTTCGCCAGCTGCAGCAGCCTGGGAGCGTTGCTCTGCAAGTTGTTGCATGATTACTTCTTCTCTAAGCTCCTCTGGCAAGGCCTCAAGGTACTCAGGGTCGATTTCCATCCCAGTAATGTCAAGTTCGCGACCTCTAATAGTAGTATGCACCCGAGGTTGAGGTTCAGACGGCTCAGCTTCTGTTTGAGCTGGCAATGTTGCAGCTTCAGCTTGGGTATCTGTCGGCTGCACATCGTCCATGGGCTCAGAAATAACACCTGAGGCTTGTCTTTCAGTTTCTTCCTGCTCCCTTTCTTGCTGTCGCCTAGCATTTTCTTCCTCTTCTTTCCGCTTCTGCTCCTTTTCTTCTTCTTCCTTGGCAATACGTTCCTGACGCTCCCTTTCGGCTAATTCTTCCTCTCGTCGCTTAAGTTCCTCTGCCATCTTCTTCTCTCGCTCCTTCTCTTCTTCAATAGCGGGAGGAACCAGTATCTTCAGCAAAGAGTTGACAACGCGCTGTGTCTTTTCAACGTATGTACTGCTAAACAAAATACGAGCCTCTTCCTGCCAACGACTTCGAGTCGTTGCCAACGCAAAGCTCACAGCTTGAGATGGATCATCCCGAGTTCGAGATGGAGGTGCTTGTGGCCTGCCAAGCCCGAAAATATCTTGAATGCGGTTGGGCAAAATAGCTCGTCTGTCAACATGAACATGAATTCCGTCTGGGCGTGTGATAACGCCAAAGCCAGGAGCACCTTGGCCTCCAATGGCCTGCATAATCGCATTCATGAAGCTCACAGGGCTGTCCATAGGGAGCAGTCGTCCAGTGGATACGGGTTCCATGCCATGAACCCAATCAGTAAAAGCTTCATTACCAGGTCCACGAGATTGGCCAGCCTCGGGGCCACGGTCTGTCCGGACAAGAAGAGGGTTTGTCCCATCGTCATTACCACGGGCAGGGATCTGAGTTCGGTGGAATCGGTAGGGTTGAATAGGAACAATTCCATGCCGGCCGCTGCTGGGCATTATACCTGTAACCGCAGCCCATCCTGGCTGACCACGGTAGCGGTGATGATGTCCACGGAGTAGGGGAGGCTCGTCGCCATCCCAGCCCCATGGTTCAATGAGGTCTTCATCTATACAGGATCTTCAGTCCGCCTTGTTTCATGTTAGAATAGATAGATGAAACTTACCATCATCAAAGCCTTGATAAGATCCTTGATCTTCGTCGGCATCTTCAAGTTCCTCTTCAAGCTCATCGATTTCTTCATCTTCTTAGTGAACGTTAGTAATCTAAATCATGCATAGATCGATAACAAACGATACTGACCGTCATCATCGTTCAAATCATCATCAACAATGTCATCAAGACTGTCAGGAGCCTGAAGGTCCTCGACACCTCCGGCAGCTTCATTGAGTACCCGGAACAAGTCATCGAATCTTTGCCCTTCATCACGCTGATCCGCTTGTCTAATTCCAGCCAGTTCGTCCTCAAACTGATTCATGATTTCAGCCTCCTCATCATCTTCGGACATCTCTTCGCTCTCCCATTCATCATCATCACCTTCCTCTAAGCTCTCATTGTCTTGATCCCCTGTTATCTCTCCGGCGAGGATCTCGTCATCCTCCATATCGGAGTCATCGTCTTCCTCATCATCCTCGTCTTCATCATCCTCATCATCATCATCAATGACAACCTCAATGTCCATGCCGGAATCGCCAGGAAGGCCCTCAATGGGACCAACACCCTCAATCTCGTCTTCTTCATCACTTACGACTTCGCCATCATCTTCGGGCAAGTCTTCCTCATAATCCATTTCGTCTTCATATTCGTCGTCATACATCCCATCATCTTCTTCATCTGATTCTTCAGAGCTAGTTTCTTCTTCATGACGAGGCTCTAACATACCCAAGGTGGAATGGCGGAAAAGGTCAGGAGTCTCTTCGCGGTCATCTTCCAGATCAGAAACTGATGTGGCAGAGGATATTTCATCTTCCTCTGTTTCTCCGAGAGTAGATATATCGGAAGTCTCACTCAAGATCACAGCCGTTTGGGTAAGTTTGTTAAGGGGACGCAATATGTACTTGATGACCCGTTTAGACGCAGGAAAATTCAGATCGATTTCAGCGACCGAAGATGTGAGAGCAGCGATAAAATTCTTTTCAAACATTGTTTTTGCAAGCTGCCTAGTCGAGGAAGGGAATGCGGTATCTCCGGAAACGAAAGCATAGCCACTAAGCATTTTGTCAAATAGATCGGCTAGTGACATCAACCGAGAATACTTGGCATCCAAGGGCTCATTCGATGCATTTGCCTCTTTGTATGCTCGCAGTGCATGCTCTAGAGCGAACCTCCGCACAAATGCAAGCTCAGGCTCGTCTTCTTCATTCGAGTTTTGTTCGCTTCGACGTCTGCCAGTGCCGCCAAACTCACCGGTCTTTGTGCACAACGCTACAAGCACACGCATCGTCCAAGCCGATGTGTTGGCGCGCTTCTTGAACGCAACTGACTCATCATGCTCCATGGTACCAATGGGGACAAGAGCATTCAGCAGGTAGTTCAAAATACCCGATCGAGGCTTGGAAGGAGTAGTTGCGAGCGGATCTGCTTTGCGAGAGAAGTTGATAAACTCAACCTTAGTGCGGTTATACGACGAAAGAAGTTCAGTCAAACATTGAAGAAGGAAGCAGCGGTATATATAGATCGGGTGATCATCTGCTTTGAACGACGGTTTCTCTGCTTTCTTAGTATTACGTGTGGCATGCAAGTCAGTGGTAGAAACAGAGGGTGAAGGTTCATCAGTCGCCATCTCCACGTCAGTTTGGGCTTCTGATTGTTCAGGCGCAGATGCTTCCGTAGCCTCTGTCGAAGGTTCCTTGTCGTCTACATCCTTGTAGGATAGAAGCTCCGAAAGCAGATAGTGGATGACGCCATCAGGGTTCTCTACAACAGGCGGCCTCAACTCTGGCCCTTTGCCCTTGTCTTTATCCTCCGACTGAGCATCGACTGAAGTCTGGCTACCATCTATCGTGTTTTCTGTAGTATCCTGGGCCGCTTCTTTGTCTGAGGGGCCAGTAGTCTTATCAGACTTCAAGGTGAGAACCTGTGGGCGTTGCCGGCTATCGTATCGCTGCAGTTTCAGTTTTTCGTTGGAGACTTCCACGAACAGTTCCGGCGACCTGAGGACGAGGTGATACATCTGCCGCACGTAACCGGTTGTGTCGATCTGGCGAGAAGATTTCGATTCAAAGTTCGCGACAATCTCACTTCTCATTATTTGTCTAATGGTGTCCTCGTCTTCGACTATGTGTCTCAAAATCAACATGAATGCGCCCTGGAGCTTTTCATTTGTGGTGCTTGAAAGCTGCTTCATCATGACGAAAAGGCGCTGCAAGCTACGCTTTTCGCCTAGGCGGGTTGCAATGCTGCGATTCCGAGTAAGTATAACAAGAACCCGACAAACGGAGAGTGCTAGGGTGTCATCCTTTCCAACTCTAGGAAGAATTTCGACAAGAGCCTCAAAAAGCTGTGTCTTCTGTTCATTGGAAATAAGAGGCTCGTCTATCTGAGCGGGAGTATCATCCTCCGCGCCTGGATTATCGTTATCAGGCATGTTCCATCGAATCTGAGGCGGTTGAGCGTCGTCAGAGAGCAGTTTCTCCAGGACCAGTAGAACATGCCCAATCCATGGGAAGGACTCATCAGAAGACTTCTCGGAAGGCACAGAGATAAACCCGAGGAATGTAGTGAAACACTCTTTCAGTTCCTCCAGCGTAGCCGTATACATGTCTCTGTCTTGAACTACTAGCGCGAGGAGATGGGCATAAGCAGCCACCTTCTTTCCAGCTGCTTGGAAGTTCTCCATTTGCAATGAAACAAGAGATTGGACAAGGATCTCCCCAACCTCCTTCCGGAAGCTTTCAGGGTCACGGTGCTTCTTCGTCGCAGAAGCGATCAAGTCAGCTAATTCGAAGGACACGTCATGGTGCTCATTTAGGACATCTAGGCAACGCTCAATCAAATTCGACCGGACCTTCTCACGCTCCCTGTCTAAATCTTCGACTGTGGTGACTTCGCGTCGTCTTGTCGATTGTTCTGTTCGCTGCTCAGAGGGGTCTGTCGAATGGTTTGGCTCTGAAAATTCTCCCCCGCTAGGGTTGAGGTTACGGGTGTTACTGCTAGAGGAATCCTCCCGGTCGCTGTCGACTGCGCTATGGTCATCATTAAGAATATGGCTCAATGCTCGAGCTAGGAATTCAGAGCCATGTCTGACTTCGGTTTCAACTGGGCCACCACCCTGGCCTTGTTCCTGACGAGGAATGTCATCCGATCGGCCAGAAGCCTGCGCTATTAGCATTGCAAGTGTCGAACGGTCGATGAACCGGCTCTCGAAAGGCGAGGCGTCTCCACCGGCCGGGTCTTCGGAAGTTTCACCACCTGATGTTCGAACAGACTCAATGTCGTTGGGAGGTGGTGGCATTCTCGGAGCAGGTAGTAACCAGTCTTGTGCCTTGCAGTATTCTTCAGCTGGGGCATACTGATTGTTGCAGCGGTACAGGGCCTCCTTTACAACTTCTAGATCGAAATCTTTTGCTTGTAAAGCGGCAACACGATCCCTGTTGATAACTAGTTTCCTCCTAGACACCTCAGTCAATGCGGGTGGTAGATTAGAGCGCTGGGCGGCCCCAGTTTCATATTCGCCGTCTAGAGATGAGCGCAAAATATCCACCAAGCACTTGATAACGGAACTTGAAGACTGGGTAGCAAAATCGGAATTCCACAAGTCCCGAGCCATCGGCAATATCTCCATCCGAAGGTCAACCAGGAATTGGCCTGGTTGGAAGTAGTCGGGACGGTCCCGCTCCCTGTCACTGCTCGTCATGGCCTGCGTTTGGCTAGACTCGACAATATTCTTGCCCGAGGCGAGCTCAGAGAAAAAGCTAAGAATAATCTTAATACCTCCATAAGCAGAAGTAAGTCGAGCTGACACGTCCTTCTCAGAGTCAGGCACCGACTCGGGAGGTGTGAGTGTCTTGACCTCACGCACAAAGACATCGCAGATATCCTTCATGGCTTTCAAACCATGAATGCGTTTGAACGCAAAGAGGACGAGAGTGAGATAATGAGAGTGCGGGCGATCTGCAGTAGCTGTAATAAAAGAGGTTTATCAGTTTTTGGCCCTGTCTTATAACGTATAGGTAACATACCTTCGTAAAGCAAATGCGAGAATGAGGAAAGAATAACAATGAGGTAAGCAAATCGGAGCTTGTGGTTACCACTGGTGTTCGGGGGCCCGAACTGAAGTTGCTCGAGCACAGCGCCGGCAATGGCCTCAGCCACCGAGGTTGCATTCTGCTTCTGGTAGAGATCTATCCGCCGCTTCCCAATAAGACCGAGGCCCAAATTGTGGAAGAACCCCGTTATTGAGGAAGGCAAGGAGCTAAGAAGGTAGCGAAGCGCTTGGACATTCTTAAAAGCTACGCTATTTTCGGGGGCGTTAGAGGCATCTCCTTTGGGCTCCTGAGCAACACCTGGTTGAGCAGGCTCACTCGTAGTCGAACCTTCGCGATGAGGCGCAGGCACGGCTAAGCTTGTTTCTGCATTCGCGGTTCCAGAAGATTCATTAGGTTTTTCAGAGCCCAGGCCAGTTAGCTGCACTTTCGTTGCCTGGTCCCAGGTGTCAGGTATATTCTTCTCTAGTAGAATTTCCTCCCACACACAAGCCGCATGCAAACCTCCGAGTCGTCCGATAAGAGAACAATAACGATCGGCTAGATTGACTTGTGCAAATGCAGAAGTCTGCTGGCTGGGTCGGGTCTGATATAATGGCATGGAGTAAACTTCGCGGAGAAGATCCGTTAAGATAAGTGCAGCCACCATATTCTTAGCAAAGTATGTCCCATTATCTTTTGCGAGCTCCCAGGGCTTGTCGTCCTGTTCCTTGGGCTCTTTCTCAAGAAGTGGCTTGATCAGAGGGGTGAAGAAACCTGATTCCCGGGGTCCCGACAGACACCAGAACTCAGATAGTTGTTCCACAATCTGCTCTGCGCGATCAACAAGCCCGGGCAAGACAAGGTGAGGCTTCGTTTCCGCCAACATGTGCACCAAAACAGTGAGCTCCTGGTTAGCATCAGTGTTGTGGAAATCGAATGGGAGACTTTGCAGCGTCGCAATATCCAAAACGAATTCCACACCACCACATTCGATAAAGTAGGTGCAATTCGATTGGTTTTCAAAGAAAGCACCTAAGAATCGCAATACGGGGTAAAGGTAGTCTGTAACAGTGAGACCTGTAGAGTCTACGTCCTTCGGTTCGATGTCAGTATTAGAGGCTGGGAGAACATGGCTTAAATCGCCGGTTTTCATGGTGCCACCGTCTGGTAGTGCCCCAGATTTGATCTCCCGAATACCAAGATCCGACGGTGCAATGTCCCCATCGACTCTCGTGACACCAATCTTTCGAAACAGATGATGTGCTGGTCCGGAAAGTACCGGCTTCCCTAAGGTGTTATCTGTCCACAGCTTGGATCCCATACCATCCGACCAAGCCTTGCTCCTGCACAGAAAGCCAACACGTGCGACCATCACAATGACGGCAGCCATAATTGTTGACTTCAGCGCAGGGTGATGCCGTACTAACTCATCAAACGTGGTTCCTAGCGAACGTACGAGGTTAGGGTCATCTTTCAGGCATTTCACATGCTCGGGATTTTCGAAGATCTCGAAAAAGCTTTCCAAAGCATGGGATGACTGAAAGAGTTCAAGTCCAGATGAGTTAAGGCAAATAGCTCCAAAAGCCGAAGGAATGCATGATAAAGCTTCCGCTGCGGGCATGATACCTAAGGCTAACTTAGCGCCCTTTGGCCTTGCCAGCTCATACTCACGGGTCTTCTGTGGCTCACTGCCCGGCGGGCTAGTGTCGACCTCGGACAGTCTAGTAGTTGATTCCCCTTCAACTTCAGCACCCTCAGTACCAACAGGTAACTTCTCGTATGCCTTTATCTCACTGTGTGTGACAGCTTGTAGAAAGCTCTTGCTCAACCCAGCCTCAGCAATGACTGCATAACTAGTGGGCTCGTTGTGAATGAAACTACTAAGGATATTGACTGCGTTGCTCCAGACATGAGACCCAAAGACACGGGCGTTCTCAAAGACCAAACGAAGGGACGTCAGCAGTTGAGGTGAGTCAATCAAATTCCGAAGAACACGATCAAAACCACCGCCGTTATGCTGCATAATATGATTGACAAACCGGAACATCCACCTGAGAGTCTGCTGCTGAAAATACGGGATCTGATAATCAATTGATGGGGTCTTGTGATGAGAAGGAATTCCTGCGCCGCGGGATACATTCTCAAAGGAGGTTTTGGTTTCAAAATCGATCAAATCCGAAATTGCATCAAACCCCTTGGCTGTAGTGAGAGTCCCAAGCGCATCACGAACCGCGTGGACAAAGGTATCGAGGAATTCCATAATTCGAGAATAAACACGACGAGCCTTCTCAGTTCGGAGGTTCAAAACATCGACAAACATGGGAATTAAGCCAGCAGAAACAAGGGTCTCGGGTGTCCTCGTGCTTGAGCCAGGAAGCGTTCGCAGAAGCGCAAGTAACGCATCCCGCCACTCATCCTCACTACCATCATCCGTCCTACTGTCTTCTGAGCCTAATTCATTGACAGCCTTCCGGGTCAGGAACATGAGAACACCATGGTTTACATTAACGCTTAATGCAGCACAGACATCGATTGCTCGTGATTTGTGTTTGGCCAAAGAGTCAAGCGTCTGGAGTACCAATGTCTGTACACTTCGAGAGACTGGAAGGTCACCACTTGCGCCCAGATGAACCAGCTCGCCCAGTTGATAAGCCAGCTGCAAACGTTTTGGCTGTTCCATGTCGTACTGGAGGATCTTCTGTTGAAATAGTGACTCAGGATATACGTACGCCAAGTTGGTGATGGCAAGCACCCTGATGGCAAGAACCTGTTCGCGGCTAGAAGGAGATGTTGACAGCCCCTGAGCCGTCCGAATTCTGTGGAGCAGCTCATATTTGGAGTCGTCAGGCAACTCTTCCACATGCGATGCAACAAGACTATCGGGTGGCGACGAATAGATCCTTGAGTATGGAATATCAAGAACCTTTCCGCCCCTTGTCGCTTCTTCCAGTTTTCCTGAGGGTGTATTCACAGCAGAGCTAGGAGAATCCTCCATGATCGAGGTGCGGCTCAAACGAGGCGTGGGGTGGGTATGACTTCTACGCAGAGGTGTTGGCGTGGTAGGAGTTTGCGTCGGTAACCCACCATGTACAGCCTCCGATGTTGGCTTCGCCTGGTCTGAAGTGCCAGAAGGATAATAAAGCAGATGCACATGACCCCACTCTTCCCAGCCATCACTTTCGCGCACAAGGGTGGCCAGGTCGTTGGCGTCGTGCTTGATTTGAGATCCTTTCTCCTTGCCTTTAACGCCAACAGGAGATACAGGTGTCTTGTTGAACACGGAAGGGCGCGGGAAAGGCGCAGCAATCTTTTGCAGTTTTTCCAAATCGATGTTAAAGTGGGCTGCCAGGAGGCTCTGTTGGAGGTGGGTACTACCCCGCTGGCGAGAATGATATCTTTGAGCCAAAGAGAGTGACAAACGAAGGGTAGACTGAAGGAGACAAAGTGACGTGGTATTCAGAAGCTCCCCTAGCCGTTCGCTGCTGCTATACAAGCTGCGGTTACCGCACTTATCCAACAGTAATCTGGAAAAGTCGAGAATTGCTTCCAAGAGCTCTCTGTCACCCTCTACACCATAGCCAAGAGCGGTTAACTTAGCATCGATATCCTCCGGGTTTGGTTTGTTGTCATCGCTTGCATAGGAGTCCGCCAGGACATGTCTGCGGAATGGCTTGGTTTGAGGGCCATTATTTAGACCATATTTTTCATTGACCGCAGCCAAGATCTCGTCGAAGCGGTTCAGAACATTGATCCAATGATATAGATCACCTCTTGGGAAAGGCCATATGCGAGGAAAGGTGCTGAGATGTGAGGGAAGCTCGGGGACGGGTATAGTTGTAGCACGAGATACGAACTCTGACAAATAAGGGGACTATATTGTAAAGGAAAAAATTTCAGCTCAGCTTTAAACCAACACGGAAAGGCACGTGGAATTATAACTCACGATCGTAGCCTCATGTTTTTGGCTCGCCACCTTCTTAATTCTCCCCATGATGACGTTCAAATCAACAGGTAATCATGAGGGAGCTGAGGATGGCCCCAGGAGGATTCCTCCTAGATGAGGGTGGGGAGGTCGTCAAGACCGGGACGCGGAGAACGTTGCGAGGCGCCTTATGACGTTTTGGGTACCTCTTCTGCCTCAACAAAATCAAAAGAGCGCAATGAGACTCCGGGACAGCTGTAACCAAGAATCTCGAGATTGCAAGTAGGTTGAATAGCGACTGTAGAGGTAAAGTCCGGCGTGGTCAAAGATGTTATGCCCGGATGGATTCAAAGGACTGAAAGAATATGATGAGGGACTGAGGCGGGTGTGTTGCGGCTTTCAGTAAGTACGAAGTACCGCTGGGCGTCAGAGGAACAGGGAAACGGTGCAGGTCGTTCGCCCTGTAATGTTTGACATCCAGATTGAATTAGGACAATATTAGGTGAAAGAACCACACACGATGAACAAGGGGAGGCTGGTGAGGGAGAGGACGTGGGCAAGGTTTGGATGGGCTATAAAAAGAAAGATGAGTAAAGAGTTGGAAGGTTCGTGAAATTATCCCAATAATGGAGCTCTTCTTGTCAGGTTCTCTCCCGTTGTGGCTCGTTCACTGGACTAGTGGTAAACTTACAGTCAGAACCGGAGCGGGTCTTCTTCCCCGCCGAGGCAACAAGTCAGCCCTGCCCTATTTACAACTTTACTTAACTGATACTAACTAGTTACTTTACTGCCTAAACATTTTACTTCTAATTTTCCGACGAATTCACTCTCATCCGAATATACCAGCAGACAATATATTCGACTTCACTGGGCTGGGAGTAGCCACTTCCTGGGAGTAGTACACTTCCTCATACACTGTATCTGTATTCTCTCGGTTTGATTTCAGCTGTTCGTTCCTGGTATTTCAGGCCAGTCATAATATATATTCATGTCACTACCCCTCATCCCACCGGAATCTTTCTACTATTCTACCTGATATTTCATGCATCCTTATGCTGTCATCCTCCTCTCTCTCTCTCTCTTTTCTCCCTACAAGAAAGTTCAAATGATGCTCAAGAAGCAAGATAAAACTATGTATAAAACCCCCACCTAAAGCTAATTTGGCGGAGAAAATCTCAAACTTATTTCCGTGGTGCCTTACTGTACATAACAAATCAACAATCAGGTAATAACACAGTCAACAGTACAACAGTGCAGCATTTTTAGTATATATCCAAAAGAGGCAGGTTATCAACATTGCGTTTAAAATAGGCCGGACGTTACCTCTCCATTTGCGGCAATTCACCATCCCACTGAATCTTCATGCTAGTTGGGAAGGGAGAAAATCCGCTTTGGTCTGGAGTCATATACTTCGCAATTCCACCAGGCCCAGATAGCCTTTTCAGCTGCCCCTGAGGCCCTGGGGCACGGCGCAGATTATCCAAGCGTCCGATGACCTTGAGCATGGTGGTAAGTGCTAACTTACAAAGCCCAATACCTAAGCACTGATGTGGACCAAATCCAAAATGGGCGTAGAGACCCATATCGCGATCCAGTCTGACCTTTTCAGGCTCTGGAAAACTTGCCGGGTCCATAGAAGCGGAAACCTAGAAAAGTGCAAACAATAAGTTACCTGTGCCCACAATACTCGTGTTTTGTTTCATTTAGGATATTGGCCTCACTCACCAGGTTGCAGAGAATGTGTTGCCCTGCCTTGAAATTTAGCTTCTTACCGTTGTCTTCAACGACAGTGGGCTTGGCCACCATCCGAGGCAGTCCCACGGAAGACCGTAACCGGGCGCCTTCCATGAAGCTTCACATGGTTAGTAGCTAACAAGGATACTGGGGCGAGAAATCCATACTATCTTAACAGCAGTTCGTCGGTTTCCGGTGTGTCAACCTTTGCCAACCGTTTAATATCAGGCAAATGGACCGAGCCTTCTTCCGAAAGGTAATAGTCTAGACATTGTGAAAAAAGCTGCGCTTGGTTTGCCACCATGCCCCCAGCAGTTGGCAGGATATGAGTCCATACAATCTCATCTGCTGGCAGGCCGCTGGCAAGGAGGCGTTGGATCATATGGACACCGTATTCACTGAGCACATCATGTCGGTGTAAACTACTGACCAAGTTCGCAATGAACCCAGTGTTGTTAACAAGCTCGACATTGGCCATTGCCAACTGCCCGAGCTGCTGCGTCACTTCCCGGGCAGCTTGGTTAAGTTCAAATGAGTTCGCAGGATCCGCATCGTAGAAAATTGAGGTGAAGACAACCGCCATGATCTGGTAGAGTTCGGATTCCGTGAACACTCCCCGGGGGTTAGATTCAGTCTTCAAAGGCAATGAAAAAACATTTGCGCAGAAATGAACCTGAGCAGGATTTGCAACATCTCGTACAACGTCAATTTGATTGGTCCCAGCAATCTTGTAAGAATTTCTGTGCAGAAGCTTCAGAGTTATGTCCTCATAGAATTCTTTGATCTCATTCTCCCATCTCTTCCGGTACAAAGCAGCTCCCATCATTTTGCGCGATGCGGTATTTGGAGGCCTATCCCCGGACAACATAAAGTTTCTGCCAAAAGGCTGTTCTCCACGGTGCATCAAATATTCAATCTTTAAGCCCCATGTGACCTTGAATGTCTCTGGATCAGACAATATTGACATACAAGCCGAATGAGAGCTAATAAACTTGGGTGGAGGAGTGTGGCCAGGCTTGTCCCAGCTGTATTTCTCAGCAAACCCAAGTTTTGTCAGTATCTTCTTGTTTTCAGTTGGAATAACCAGAGGGAGATGTGCGTAGATCGAGTTTCCCTTGAAATGGTTTGGGAATGCTCGCAACACAAGCTTATAGAATACATGTCCTTGATCGACCGAGTCTTTAGGTTCAATCTCGCTAAAGGCCCAGTTTGTAAGATGCCTTGGAGTGAAATCGACTGTGTAGAAGCGATCACCTCGGACCAAGGCAACTGCATCGGAGAGAATGGCTCTTGAAATTGTGAAATTCGTACACAAGCCACTTCCAGGGACCACGGCTTCCTTGGTATCCTCGACGATAACACCAGGGTAGATCTCCACATTGTCTGGGTGATCATATAATCGTTTGAGCTGATCAGATATGAAAGGGTCAGGATTGATCTCCTTAAAAGTTTTGTAAGGGGCCAGGTTAAAATAGTTCCGAAATTCGTTCAAGGTAGCCAAATTCCAGGAGCGAGCTTGTTTAATCCCCAACGCTTCAATACTTCTGAAGATCGTTGGAACGTTAGATGCACCAAATGCGCCTACACAGTCCTCAACGCTGTCCTCAAAGATTTTGACGAGACAGTCATCGTCAAAGGATCCATCAGGCTTGCGCTGTAAGCCTGCAAACGGACGATCCTGGGGTTGCTCTGGAAGGTCTGCTTCCCACTTTCCAAGACCGCGTACAAACTCCTGCAAGGAGACACTGTTCGGATCCCTTCCAGGAAACATATCTTTGTACAAATCTTCAGTCCACTTCTCGTCACGCTGAGAAATGCAAGAATGCCATCTGTACACAAGGTTGAATTCAGCCGAGACTTGGTTACCTGTAGCCTGAGCTGCTGCTTCGCCAAGCAATCCATCCTTCATTTCAGCACGGGGGTCCAAGCTCCAAAGGCTGTCAGTTCGATTAATATTCAAGATTGTTCGGACGTAGTCTTTGAGTATGATGTTGACATAGAGGCCGCAGGTTACTAGCCGACCGGTTTGGAACAGGTCGTTATCATATCTTGCATATTCTTTGGTGTTCGATTCATCCGGCTTTGTGAACCGGCCGCCTTCGTTTATTGAGGCCAGCTGTTCGACGACGTAGTTGTGAAATCGGTTAAACATGATCAAGATTACGCCAATACCCGGAGGAAACCCTAGTACACGCTTGGTAGAGAAACAGTCCGGCTTGAGTCTTCCATCCTTGAAGGTTCTGACAAGGTTTTGCTCATCTTGGTTATTTCCATACAGTGGCGAAAGATCGAGATATGAAGATGTCGAGGAAATTGTGGCGTCGTTGCGGTCCGTTTGAAATAGGTCTCGATGGATGTTAGATATGAATGGGCGACGAGCGTTATTGGCCGCTACTCACCATGGATAATAATGGATGCAATGTAGAACAGAATACTAGAAATCTTGTTTGGATGTTCCTTAAAATCTTTGCGTGCCAAAAGCGAATCGAACAGTGTTTCTGGATCCGGGAGTGCAGGAGATTGCAATGTCTTTGGCCGAACGGATCTCGCGTAATGAGAGCCGGCAGCGCCGATATGAGGCCACAAAACGTTCTTTTCTGGTATTAGCAAGCGCTCCACTCCAGGAGGGTAAGACAGGTTTACATTGCCTGAACCATCTGCTTCTCGATACGAGTATTCGCGGCCAAGGTAACTACCTTCATTGTTAGACGTGCTCGCACAGCTCATGTCTTATTGACCAACATACGAAACCGGGGGGTGCTCCAGATCTTTCCACAGCTGGTTGAGGAAGGCATTTGTCAACTCTTTTCCGACTCGAGAGGCGGAAGGAAGTGCAGAGGTAAGCTAGAATGAAGGCTTCTCATTAATACAAGCCGCGACTAGTCGTCCCAACGATTGCAGCAACGAACCTGGATCAATCGCTCCATTATGTATTGCTTATCATTGAGAGGCTCTCCCGTGGCAGCATTTTTGGTGAGTTCCACGATCGTCTTGACATCGCTGAGATCCATACGGCCCAGATCCCTTACAATTCCCGTGTTACTTGAGTCTTTCACATATGATCCATCCCCTGTTTCGGTGGGCAACGGCCGTAGTGATGCTGACACGACCTTTTCAAGTTGAGAAATAGTCTTTCCTAACCCATTGACCACACCACCACTCTCGCTCTCTGCCATCGTGAAGTAGAGTATAAAGGACGATTCACAGACGTCGCAGCAATATAAACCAGAAAAAATGGTAAATATATATTAACTATTATTGAATATCAGTACTAATAATCTAGAAACAACGGCTGTTCCTTTCCCGCCATTATCTTTCATCCTAAGCAAAGGAAGTGATAACATAGGGTCGTTGTAGAGATTGAGCAAAGCCAGAAGGCCAATAGGGACGTATTTGATTGGCATGAGGGGGCTCATAGTTACCTACCTATATCGAAAATGCAAGCAGATGATCGCCCGGACTTCGAAGCACCCAAGAAATAAAATTGGGCGCGACGCTGGTGATGACCAATTTTGTAAAGATACAACGAAGCAGCTACCGAACTCTCAGAGGGAAAAAAAAAAAAGAAAAAAGATACACTCATGAACAATGGTATTTGAATGTAAGACAAGAGAGATGAATAAAAGTAGCAGGAAAAATTTCCTGTAACCGGTTTTTATATGTCCACGACCATATCGGCCTAGCTTTGAAGGATTACGGTGCGGCTGAATAAATAGAATCAGCTCAAGATGCTCAGCTCCAATGTCATTTGGATTAGAAAGCATACAACTAGTAACTAGTAACTAGTTAACCGTTCGCCGTTCGCCGTTTCTCCTCCCTTGACAAGGAGAGCCCCACTGGCACACCTGCCAGTGAGACTGCGTCGATTTAATTCGCGCACGGAGTATACGAGTTGACGGCTGAGGAGGACTAATAATACGACGTTGCCGTCCATGGAGGAGGAAAACCCACGCAGCCCGTGGGGAATTCTAGGCCGAAACTAAAGAGAAAAGTTACCTTGGAGCCCGAATGGCCCCCCGTATCCAAGGATCACCATGAATAGCTCGGTCTGCTAGCTATTGGATCAAATTGGTTTATGGGAGTGGAAGGCCCGATCTGCAACTGGAGCATGGTGGCGCAGAAACGCAACCGGAAATTTGTCTGTGGTTCCATTCATATTTAGTGCTTCAGGTGATTGATGGTTCGTCGGGATTGCCGATTCTCATGGGTTGGGCCAATTGAGACCTGAGAAGACATGATCATGATATCTACACTCCTTCTTTGCATGTCGCAGACACCGTCATGGTCTGTCACAAACATTATTTTTTCTTAGCTTAGCAGCAAACGAGGCTAATCATGTGACACCAAACATGGCTGGCTGAACTGACCGGGCTAAAGGACACTACTAGTTATCGTCGTGGCCCGTCTTCTTACAGATTATGCAAGAGGAGCTGAACATTAAGTGATATTCATAATCAGAAGGAAGATAGTACGCCACAAAGACGCAGGATACCTCAGAAGGAAGCCTTCAATGGATAAGCCTGCGTATTTTTGCTTTTGCCTGGGGTGGTCAATGCATTGTACAGTACAGAGTCTTACTCGGAGTAGGATATTCATACCCTGCATGTCCCTGATCTACAAGATGCTTCCTTCTTCCTCATATGACTCAAGTCTTCGAAGCATTTTCTCGATCGCCTGACGTGCTATCTCTGTCTTGACTCTTCAGAGCTCCTGGAAAGTTTAAGTGGTTGATTCTTGGCGTCGCCCCACCTTCAAGCTCTCAACTTTAAATTTTATTTTCTGTCCTCAACATTTACAAAACCCGAACGGTTGATATCACGTGATTTGCATCGAGCCGAGGTCAAGATGGGCCTATCACCAATCGTGTCTTGGTGTCCTTCCCCCTCGAAATATTTGATACTGGTCGTCGCCTAAACAGCATTTGGTTCTCTAATTGCGAGTTTGGCCATTGAATCCGGTTATCTTGACGGCACATCTTAGATCTCCATCATGGCGCCAGCAAGTATTACTTTAATTGTTGAGCCCCGGGGTATGTATGCCTCCTGCACAGGCTGCCAGCCGTTGGCACAAATTCTCTATGCCTCTTATTTCCCTACACATACTTACTCTCTACTAGGTAAACCGATCAAGAAACTCCCTAAGGAAATTCAGATCAGTCCCAATGCTCCCGCCCAGGATATCTATACGGCGCTCGCGGCGGCCTCCGGCTTTTCCATCCATCGCCTGAGAATCACTAAAGGAAGCGACCGCAGTGTAGTACCCAATTCGAAAGAGACTCAAGTCGATGATACCGGTCTAAAAGAGAGAAGTGTTGTTCATGTCAAGGATCTTGGTGTGTGAAGGTGTAGCTTCTAATCGTTACGTGCAACAAGCTAACACAATCCCCAGGTCCCCAAATTGGTTGGCGCACCGTATTTATTATTGAGTATTTTGGCCCTCTGGTCATACCTGCTCTGTTCCTCTATCCTCTTCGTCCGTATCTCTATTACAACTTCGACAAGCCACTTCCCGAACCGTCTTACCTTCAGCAATTGGTCTGTGCACTACTGTCTATTCATTTCCTGAAGCGTGAATTTGAGACTATCTTCATCCACCGCTTCAGCAATGCCACGATGCCAGCACGCAATATCTTCAAGAATAGCGCACACTACTGGGTCCTGGCTGGCTTGAACATCGCCTACTGGGTTTTCCGCCCCGACGCATCTGCAGTCAACGAATTAAACCCTGCTCTCCTTTACGCTGGTCTCGGCCTCTTCGTTTTTGGTGAACTGGCCAACCTGAACTCGCATCTGGTGCTACGTGGCCTGCGCCGTCCGGGTACTACAGACAGGGGTATCCCCTCAGGATTTGGATTTAACCTTGTCACCTGCCCGAACTACCTGTTCGAGATCATGGCCTGGATCGGTGTCTATCTCGTTAGCGGTCTTAGCTGGAGCGTGCTGTTCTTCATCGCTGTCGGCGGTGCGCAGATGGCCGCGTGGGCTAAGAAGAAGGAACGCCGTTACCGCAAGGAGTTCGGTGACAAGTACAAGCGCAAGAGCTTTGTTGTGCTTCCTGGTCTTATTTAGTTTTGGCCAGAAGAAATCAAATCACTTTTTCAAGGGCTGTGGTGACGTACGGCTAGCCCTGGCCTTGTTACCCCTAATCACTTCGAACCTGATCACTCTCAGGCACATCGTTTTATATAGAGCTGTTTGAACAGTAGTCCGCGGCAGGGGGCAAGTGTTTCTGCTAACATGACTACTCAAAAACTAATCATGACCGGTATCACGGGCTACGGTGTCATCCCATGATTTCCGATTGTACGTTTCAAGATACTTCTGTCAAAAATTCCAGAAATAATAATTGAGTATTTGTTACATTAAACATCAAAAGCTAGCAAATGAGAAACGCTCTACATGGAAAAGGTGCCTCCAGCTCCAAAACACCAACCTAAGATTATTCGCAGGGATCCACCCAGGACACAAACTTTTGGAGCAGTCCGGTCCAGCGTGATACATTCCTCATTCGATGAAGCTGAACGCTCAGACGTACAAGGCAATCAATCTTTTTTGAGTTTTTTGCTCCATAGACGGTAATATGGTTCCATCTCTTTCTCGCAATTCCGCTTCGTATCTGTGTCACATCCAAAGAAGCGAATGACCAAGTCACCGTCCTTATAGCTTCCATCCGCACCAGCGCCCGACGAGTCTTTGCTGTATGCGTTGACTATCCGCTGAGGAACCAAGGCTAGTCTGGCCAGAATCGTCGGGTGCCACTGGAGGATATGATCCTGGAAAAGTAACTGCCGTTAGTGTTTGTGTTACAAGCGGTCGTAGAACAAAGCACCCGAGACGGAGCTAGGATAACACTTACCAAAGCATGTGCCTCGGCCTTAGCGAAGTTGTAGCTGCGATACAAAGGATCGAACCATATGTCTAGGAATGTCTGTGCAAACTCTCCCTGTTTGATAACGAAGCTTCCGGAGCTAAGACTCTCGCTGTCTGTGCTGAGAATGAGGTCCACATCCTGGGGCTGTAGATGCGAAAAGGTCCTGATTATGCTATCTGGCGGGACGACGGGGACGTCCTTGAGCATCAATGAGTCTAGACGACTCTTTTCGAGGAGATGCGATTCCAGCGACTTGCTCGGGTCCATGATCAGCGCATGCGCATCGAGGTAGAAGAAGTTCTTCGAGTACGGATGGGTACCCATCGCATGTCGAACGGCTGGGACGACGCCCCAGCTTCGCGGGGCGCTCTCCAGTATAGTTTCGTAATCGGATAGGTTGGCAAAGAAATTCGTATAACCTTGAGCAACGCACGTACGGTAAGTAAATATGACCGGTCGGAAAGTCGTGTGTTCACGTACCATGTTGCTTGGCGTATCCTTCTCTATTCTTGGTGATCTTTTGAATGTAATCGGCGCTCCAGCGGGCACGGTCTAGAACTGTCACAATGACAAGACTTGACGTCCCGGCTGGTGCTGCAGGAGTTCCTGTACTCGAATAAAATAGTTGCGATAATAGGAAGTAAATCACCACCAGTGCGAATCCTAATATCGCAACAGCTTTAAGTTGTTTTCTGCGTTGTAACGACAGCCGGGAAGAGCGGCCGTATAGAGGAGCATTGAGGTTCCTCCGAGGTGGTAGAGCGAACTGCATGATTGAACGATTTTGCCCCCAGCGGTAATTTGCTGGGTGACTGAGAGTACAGTTGGACGAAACTACCGATCAGTGCATTCTAATAGAAAGTAGACACTGGGCTGAGTGGATATGTAGTTTGCAGCGTCGCAGTCGTACTTCTGGAACGGTCTTATCTAGTATCTGCCGCATCCGGAAATTAAATGCGGATCATCAACGGCCCGACATATTGTCCAAGACATTCCTGAGGTACTTTCTTGGTTGGTTTGTTGGTTGTATTTGCGGTTAAAGAGTATCGTGATTTAGGTGGTAAAGAAATGTCGAGACTCTGTATACCTAGGTCATAGCAGTGGTAGTGTAACTTTCCCTCCTACACCCCATCCATGATATTTCCATAACGAACTATTTATATTTAACTCAAAGTAGCATTGACAACGTATAAGTACACTGAAGAGCTAATCATGCAAATTTAAGGAAATAAATGCAACAACTGAGTGGTAGTTGTATGCTGGCCTCCGCCATCCCTCCCAACTATCAATACCGGGAAGTGGTATATGAGGCATTGCCGACCATGACCAAAATAATAATACAGACGCCCATCCATTGATCACCGCAAACCAGAACAAAATCAACTGTCAAAAGTCCTTCTCCAGAAGCTTTTATTTCCCCCTACTTAATACTGCTTCTCGTTGTAAGATGGCTTCGTGATGTCCTTGATGTTGGTCAGATCCTCCGCCTGCGCCTTGATTTCGGCTTCCTTTTGCGCCACCCACTCCTCGAATGATGGCGGTTCGGGGAGTCCTAAGCGCTTCCGTTCTTGTCGGAATTGCTCTTGAATCTTCGGGGTTTGCATAACCTTCCATCTCAACTGCCATCCGAACACTCCAAGTTCCTTGACCCGCCCGGGCCGGTCGTCAAGAAGGTAGTTGTCGAGGCCACCAGACTTCCGGATTGTCCTCAAAGCCTTACGTGTAACCTTGATAAACAGCCACTCATCAAGCGCTTCGCTGTAGATCTTCTTTCGGCGGACATTTGGCTTCCAGAAGCGTCGGGTTTTCCCCTCATTACGACCTTTGGAGATCTTATTTCCGAATTGGATCATAACGCCTCCATAGAGGCCGCTGTTCGACTGCTTGTACACATAGTTTGGTCCGTAAGGGTAAGGGGGAATGTAATCAGGCAGCTGTTTCGTCTTCTGCGTGGCCAATGTCGTGGAGAAGGACCGTTTGGAGGCGGTTAACGAAAGGTTGCGAAAAGCCGTAGAGAGGGAGAACGGGGCGGACAAAGCCGAACGAGGTTGTAAACCCGCCATTGTCTTGATCAGAAGGTCGATATGGTATCGACCATGACAGGGAAAGACAGTCGGAAGGAAGTAAACGGCGTCGACGGACACGACTGGTAATCCGATAAATATTGAGGCCGGAGTAGTTCGTTGACTACCTTAGTGAGGTGAAAGAATTTGGGAGTTGGCTTCACCGCCTTAGCAACTGACGGCTATCATTGAGCGGTCCCTTAAGCTGTTTGAATTTCGGCCAGAAGCATCCATCTCTATCGTCCTGTCTCCAGTTTTCCCTGTTGGCTCATCAATTACGTTTCTTCCCAATAATACTTATTGACATTTTAACCCCTGACTGTTCCGATCATAATTAAACTAACCTATCGTGACTTCTGAGTGAGGTTGCAACCCTTTCACCATGGTCCAGATCAGCGAAGTGAAAGGCAATTCGCGCGAAAACAGGACCGCCGCCCACACGCATATCAAGGGTCTTGGATTACGTCCTGATGGCACTGCAGAAGCTTCCAGTGATGGATTTGTTGGTCAAACGACCGCCCGTGAGGTGCGCGATGCTCTTTCCTCCGACCGCATTATGCAACGATCATGATGCTAACTAGCTCTCACTAGGCATGCGGTGTTGTTGTCGATTTGATTAAAGCGAAGAAAATGGCTGGGCGTGCTGTTCTACTTGCCGGTGGACCAGGGACTGGAAAGACGGCGCTCGCCCTTGCCGTATCACAGGAGCTGGGAACCAAGGTCCCATTTTGCCCGATCGTTGGCAGTGAAATATACTCTGCTGAAGTTAAGAAAACAGAGGCACTTATGGAGAACTTCCGGAGAGCGATTGGTGCGCAGATCTTTTTTTTTAGAGAAGTTGAAGTGTTCACACGGTTAACATGCTTTTAGGTCTCCGTGTGCGCGAAACGAAAGAAGTGTACGAAGGTGAAGTCACCGAGCTTACGCCTGAGGAAACTGAAAACCCATTGGGAGGCTATGGACGCACAATCAGTCATTTAATTATCGGATTGAAGTCTGCAAAGGGAACCAAGAAGCTGCGCCTTGATCCCAGCATTTATGAGGCTATCCAGAAGGAACGGGTTACCGTTGGAGATGTGATCTACATCGAAGCGAATACCGGTGCTTGCAAGAGAGTAGGACGATCCGATGCATATGCGACCGAGTTCGATCTTGAAGCGGAAGAATATGTTCCTGTACCCAAAGGGGAGGTTCACAAGAAGAAGGAAATCGTACAGGATGTGACGCTACATGACCTGGATATGGCCAACGCTCGACCACAAGGTGGACAGGACGTTATGAGCATGATGGGACAACTGATGAAGCCCAAGAAGACAGAGATCACGGATAAGCTGCGCCAGGAGATCGACAAGGTTGTTAGCCGGTATATTGACCAAGGAGTTGCCGAGCTGGTTCCTGGTGTCCTCTTCATTGATGAGGTATGTGACTTATCATGACTGCGTTTCCGCCCCACGCTTCTAACATTCCCAATCTAGGTCCACATGTTGGATATCGAATGTTTCACCTATCTCAACCGTGCACTTGAATCCACAATCTCCCCCATTGTCATCCTTGCCTCCAACCGCGGCCACACTGTCATCCGCGGCACCGACGACATCACCGCCGCACACGGCATACCTTCTGACCTCCTCGCTCGCCTTCTCATCGTCCCCACCCACCCTTACTCTTCCGACGAGATCAAGACTATCATCCGCCTTCGCGCCAAGACAGAAGGGATCAACATCACCGATCCCGCCCTCGACAAGATCGCCGAGCACGGCAGTAACGTCAGCCTGCGGTACGCACTGCAATTACTAACCCCAGCTAGCATCCTTGCACGGGTCAACGGACGGCCAGGAGGCATTGAGGAGGCCGATGTAGCCGAGTGCGAAGACCTCTTCCTTGATGCAAAGAGAAGCGCGACGATTGTAAGCCAGGATAGCGAGAAGTTCCTTTAGGGGGCGTTTTGTGGAAACGAAGATCTTTCTTGAATTGATGCTTTGGACTGAGAAAAGAGCACAAGAATAAAGGAAACTAAAAAAAAAGAGCAATATGTATACCATGTCTGATGTATCGTGTATTGGCCAGGCGAATGATCCATCATAGTCATTTAACGTTAATGTCAACTAGTCTCATGTTTTCATTGGTCTCATTTTTCCGCTATAGAATCCTGTTCTATTAAGGCTCTCTAGCATCAAAACCAGCCAACTAAGATTTAAGCATTCTATCCCCACCCAACATCCACTCAAACATAGTCTCAACCCTCGATACAGGGAACCCAAGCGCCCCCAGTAAGATCCACGACATCTGGAAAACTAGAACATAGAACCGAGCCAGACAAAGTGCCGTCCGAACAAGATGGTCTTTCAAACCTAGCTCTGTAAACGGTGATTTCGAGGAACACATGGGATCAGGGTGGTAGTGAACCCCCAAAGGCACCTGAGCATCTAAATGCTCAATAGCAATCTCGAGACCAGAAGTAACCGCATCTTCGAGAAACCCACGCCCGGTCCAACGGAAGCCGTAGCTTAACCCCCTCTTGTTCTGGATTAACGGAAGACGGCTTTGAGCTTGGAGAGTTGCGGTGCTAAGCTCTGGGTCGGTGTACTCCCATATGCTGTGGGCGAATCGGGGATGTGGCGGCGTAAATGGATTCAGAGTGGTGTATAGCCGGTCGAAGAGACGAGTTGGGATACTTTGGAGGGAATTTACGTTGTACGTGAGGCAGGACTTGCGGGGAGCCCAGGCTGGGGGTTCATGCTGGGTGTGGTCGGAGGGGTCTAGGGTGTAGTTGCTGGTGGGCCAAGATCCGTGAATGTTGGGTGCCAGCTATTTCGAATGTGTAAGTGGTTGTTCGATCGTGTCGCGTATGGTGGAGGGTCGTGGATTACTTACAAAAGGGTCTGAGTGTAAGACGGCGATATTGTTGGTTGTTTTGAGCCCCTGGATGATCTCCGTTTCATCGGTATCTATATTGGAACCCAGTATCTTGAGAATCTCGTTGTTATCCACGGCGAAGATTATATGATCGAAATTTGATTCTCTACCATCCGCTGTGAGAAGGCTATACTGCCTTTTACCCTCGCGGGTTATCTCCCGGACCCTGGTATTGAGGTGCACATTCTCAGGGGAGAACCCTTTGACCATGGTCTGAACAACATGGTTTGCTCCGCCATCGATACGGCGAAAATCCGGCGTTGTTCGCCGTATACCAAAGAGCTGATGGTCGCATAAGCTGTGAATGAGGGTTTTCACAGGAAATTGCGGAAGTAGCCTTCCAATATTTATCCCCCATAGGGTTGAAAGCAACGGCGCTAGATACTGGTCGCAAAGACTTTTTGAATACCCTTCGTTCGAAAGGAATTCAAGTGTGCTGAGCGACTGCTGAACGTTGGTTTTGTCACGGGATGGACGCTTGTCTATCAATATATCCATGGCCATGTAATTAAACCATATGATGTCGAGCAACAAACGAACAGTTCCTAAACTGCACAACATCCACGGGTGCAGGAGAAGAGTATTCAAAACGCCACCACACCAGTCATAAGTGTCTACACCATCTGACACACCAAAAGCAAATGGTACAGTGGATGTGCTTATTCCTAGGAAGCGGAGCAAAGACACGAGATTGGCTGGACACGGATGTTAGCCCTGGGCTACCTTTCTGGTATAACAAAACTAACGAGAAGCCTCAGCATTGAAGGATGGCGATTCTGTGTTCACATCGACTACTTTCTCATAATGCTCTAATGGTAGGGATTTGATACGCCCACCCAAGCTTGCTGAAGCCTCAAATAGGTGGACATCATGCGCCGATTGTTGCAATGCCCAGAAACAAGTGGTTCCAGTGCAGCCGCCGCCAACGATAGCGACTCGTTTGGAGTGAGGAAGCGGCATGGGACAGAAATTCTTCTAATAACCAGCTTTTCTATCTGATTGAAAAGTCAATATCAGCAAGTAAAAGGTGAGGTCAAGCCTTCTATACGAAGCGCAGCGGTTGGTGCACGGGCAGGAGAGGGAGTGGATGAAACAGCAGATAGATCTATACTACTCGCCCCCATTCAGACCTCGGCTCATACGTTCCGGGGGTGGCGAGAATCAGGGCGGTATTAACTATGGTGAAAGGATTAGTTCAGGATGAAACGAACGAATGCCTACATAATGCGGTTACGGGGTCATCAAGACACGCTTTCCGATCTACTTGGGTGTGATTGTATCAGATGACAGGGCGGTTAATCATGGGTGAACCAGCGGCAAATTGGCTTTTAGGGAGATAAATATCGCATTACTGCGGTACGATGTATGACACTTCAACCCCCCAGAGTCGTCATTGGCCAGGTTCCAATCTTGAGGGGGTTATTTTACGGGGTTAATTTGCATACTCCACAAGCTCCAGTTGTATCAGGGGCATACCATAGTTGGGTGGCTGGCTCACATATCAGATTCCCGTTGATCGTGAGCACATCAGTTGCAACCACTGAAAAGCTGACAAATGACGTATTTCGAGCATGGAAGATAGTTGGTTTTTCAAGAGTATTAGAGGAATATCCGCCAATCGAACTATAATTACTAGTATAGTCTACTACAAGTACATACATCATAGTAAGAGTGAACTGCTACTAGTAATGATTGATTCTCAAGACGGGAAACCGCAACCTCGGCCGCGCATCACGTGTGGGTCGGGGGTTCCTGTTCCGGAATGACAATCATTAGCATCCTATCGTCATTCTGCCTACTTTCCCCCTCAATCAATAGCAGAACTTCACAGCTTTCGGTCTTTTTTCGTGTGTCCTTTATTTCGCGCATCAGTGACCACTCCCTCCATCGTGTAGTGTGTCCGTGTGTGTGTGCTCAGTTCGTTCTGACCGATCGAAAGTGCCACCAGCCACCAGCCACCGCAAGATAAGGTGGTCCCAGGAATCCGCCTGCCTATTAGCGACTATTGAGCGCTTTAAAAAAACCCAATTTAGACCAACGTCGCAACATATACAAATCTTCCTCTCTTTTCCCTAGATAATATCTCGCCATCATGTCGAACCCTTTGGATACCGATGCCGGCTCGGAGCTGTTCAGTAGTTACGAAACCGAGCTGAAGCTGATACAGGCCGATCTGAACCAGACATTGGACCAGATCGCCGAGTCGAGTGGAGAGCAACGGAAATCGACAATAAGGAAAGCGGAACAGCTGCTAGATGAAGCTACTGAACTGGTCGGTCGCCTGCCTTACAACTCTCCGTGAATTCTTATTGACAGGCCCGGTCATTTGCAGTTGGACCAAATGCGCATGGAGAAGCAGAACATCCCCTCGGCGGCACGGTCAAAAGTCAACGCACGATTCCGCAATTATGCCACGGACCTTGATGAGTCGAAACGCAAACTCAAATCTCTTTCCGACGACCGGAAAGCGCTCTTTGGCGATCGCTACACTGACGACCCGCAGGATGTACACTTGGAACAGAGGCAGCAGCTTCTGTCCGGCACGGACCGCCTGGAGCGCAGCTCTGCGAGACTCCAAGAAAGTCAGCGGATTGCTTTAGAGACGGAGGATATCGGCCGCAACACGCTAGCAGATTTGAATCAGCAGCGGGAAACCATTATGAACACCCGGAGCAATCTGCAACAAAGCGAAGGATATGTTGATACCAGTATCAAAACATTGAGGGGCATGGCCCGTAGGTACTGACTCCTTGGTATCCTACTCTTCTACCCTATGGCTCATATTGCTAACATTTTGCGCAGGATGGCTACGAATCGGATAATTACTATTGCAATTATAACCGTTTTGGTTCTCCTAATTATTGCCGTGATCTACAGCAAGTTTCATTAAGCGTTAGGGCTAGCAGGCGTTGTGCAGGAGTTCTTCGATTTTTACTTTCCATCTTACGATACAGTGTCTGCTGTAGCAGGCACTGCTAAGCAACGTTGTATGATAGCATCTCCATTGCCTAATCAAGCCGGCTTTTGTAGTTTTGGTATAACTCAACGACTCAATGGCCTGTTCTATTAAAAGCAGGAACAAAACTTCGGGGTATCATCAGCACATAACGAGAAGCAGAAGGGTAAAATTCAAAACACAAGAAACACCACCTAGTATCAATTCATGATACGCATTGTCCCAAATGCGAGATTGACAACCACTCCAACAAACACTGCCAAACCCTTTCGCCAGCTCCAAACCCCCTCCTCCCGCCTCAACCACATCGCACACCCCACCGGCCAAAAGAAACCCATGACGGCGCCCCAAAGCATATCATCCATAGCCCCTTGCGACCCCGACCCAAAGCCCCCATCATCATCCGTGAAGCCCGCTCCCTCTCCAGCCCCTCCAGCCCCAGCTGCCATTGCCGATGAACCCTCGTCCATCCACCGATCCTCAAGCTCCCGCAACTCCGCCCCACTCGGCATGGTATCTGGCGTTCGCGACACAGATTGGATAGCCATAAACTGCGACCGCAGCGCCGACACTTCAGCGGGGGTAAACCCCGCTGACAACAACCGATCAAAACCACGGGGCGCAGGCGTTGTCGAGGACATCTGCTGCTGCTGCTGACTCTGCAGACTTGACTGATCACCATCTTTCTGTGTTTGATCCTCTTGCTGGAGCGTAGATGCCAACGATGCTTCTGTCGCTAAATCTGGAGCGGAAAGAACGATATCGCCTATCGAACAATGAATGTATAGACGGGGTTGTTCTCGGATGGGTGCTTTGCCCTTTCCCTTTCCCTTTGAGAGATCGGTGTCTTCATCATCGGAGGGTAATCTAGGTGAGCGGGAGGGTGAGGGGGGTAGTTTTAGGGAGACGGAAAGTGGGACGGTGTCTTCGAGACCGCGGCCGGCGTAGATTAGTCGGAGACGGTTAGAGGAGAGGTTTGGTGGGAGTCGGGTGCGGATTAGTTGTTTTAGGCCTGCCGATGTGGTTGTTTCGGGATATAGAACATCGAGTGGGAGATCGGGGATTGAGGCTGAGAAGCGGATGGTGAGGAGGAGAGGTTCCGGTGTTGGATCCTCCCCGGAATTGTGATTCGGGGATAAGAATGTTGGTGTTGTCATTTTCTTCATTGAATTATTGATCGACGGGGGGCATGAAATGGTCAATGGTTGCGCGAGCGTTGGGTATTTGCAGGGCCCGAGTGTGTCGTATAGTAGCAAGTCGAGATGTAGATGGTTGCTACCTGCGGAGGGTCCAGTCAGTGGACTGATTCCCCCCCATACACAGTGATAAATTCGCGCTAGTATTCTTTCCCGATAACGGCCCACGTGATTCCGGGTTTGTTGTAAAAGGGAATCCTCTGTACCTATCACTCTTCTCGAGGATCAGAAACTAGAATTCCGGTCTGTCCTGTATGGTTTCTAGTAAGTCTTTTGTGGAGTTCTAAGTTTCATCCTATTTAATGTTCTGCATCTATGGCGTACAGCGGTATTCTATAGGCTCCATCACCCAATGTCATGGCGGGAAACTCTCGCGCAGAAGCGGAAAACGTCCGTTTAACATACCCTTCTGACATCAAAAGCTTCCAGAGAACAAACGAATTTGTATACACATGGAAGGAATATTTCAAGAGTTTTTTTCATTGGATTTGATAACCTTATAGATATTAACCAAAGAGAAAAGCGAGCACAGGTCAGGACGCATACTGTGCATAGGTCTAACAGCCAAGGTCAAGTGCTTGACATACAGGATGAAAATAAAACAGTATTTATTACACGATATGGGCTTTATAGCCCGGGAATCATTGATGTATTCAAGGAAGAAGGGGGAGACTCGATAATCCCAAGAGAGAACAATCCGTAAGAACGCCGTCCGATGCACCGTTGATAATTCCAAAAGGCCGTAAAAGAAAATCGGAATCGTAATCTAAACCATGAAGGATTCACCGCATCCACATGATTCCTCTGTTGAAAATCATGTTAGCAATCATGGTTTCACAAACATTAAGGGAAAAGAGAAGTAGCTGGGAAACATACTGATATTTGGGTTCTTGAAGATAAATCTCCTGCTCAATTTATCTTCTTGCCAATCCATCTCGCTACCGATGATGCTGAACAACGCCTTGCTGTCAATCAAAACCTTGACGCCGTCCTGTTCCACAACCTCGTCGAAGGTACCTGGCTTCTCCACGTATTCGAGATGGTAGGCGAGGCCCGAGCAGCCACGGTTCTTTACGCCAACTCGGATCAATTTAGGGTCCGGCTGAGACAGTAGCTTGCGAAGCTGTACGATAGCCTCGGGTGTTAATTTCATGGCCGCTTTCCGTGCACGTAGCTTCCTCCTAGGCTTTCCCGCGGGTTTCGGAGAAGTCGATTCGACGGGCTTGGACTTCTGTGCCTCATTCTCTCGGAGGCTAACATGTGAAAAGATTCCTTGCTGCTGTGCCGATGTCTCTCGGAGCGGAGGGAAATCTGCTGAGATAGAGGTGTCGTAACTTCCGCCGCTCCGGGGAGGTGGAAAAGCGGTCGGCAAGGAATGCGGGCGATACGCAGTAGCGGTCTGCATGTCACGCTTGGAAGACCGGTGGGCATTTCCATACGAGGAGAACAGGCGATGTGCCGGGGTTTTGTAGGGATTTCTCACACAGCGCAACATCGTTGTGGATGATGTCACTGGCGAGCGAACCGTAACTCTGCAGAAGGACATGATGATTGTAGATAGAAATATGCGGCGTTCAAAGACTCTATGCAATGATAGAAGTAACAAGGCACTAAGTTCTCATGGGATCTGGAGTGATCTAGTGGAGAGGGAAAGCAAGTTGTCAAGTAGACGGAGGAGTTGATGTGACTCGGAGGTTGAGTTCTGTTTTGAGGTGGAAGAAAGTCAGCAGTCGGTTAAGAGGTCACAGCGAGTACCCGGCGGGCCAATCACCGTCGAGGTGTTTCTACACAAGTTCAGTGGCGCCACTCCTCGTCATCTGATCGGGATTCTAATATAGTGCCATTTATGGGGTAGATGACATTACTAGTAGTCGACGAGTGGTTCACTTAGTTTGCATGAATGCGGCTCTGTCCTTCGCCAATCCTTTCTTTGGTCGTAGTGCAATTGTTCTAGTACTGACGTGGATTTTATGGGGGAGGAAACCATCCTTACCTTACCGTTAACAAGGTGATTGTCAGCTTGTTCCCGCAACGGGGTACCTCAGGCACGAGCGATGACTAATGGGTACCTCAACAAAGTGGAATTGAATTGTCACCAAGGTTGATGAGTACCTTCTGGTGCGCTGCCATAATAAACTCCTGGAATGATGCTGCTGCAGTATCTACGGAGACTACATTAGTATTGAAACTGGTAAGCATAAGGCGTAAACAGGGTGTTTCTGTCTCTACTACAGAGTACTAGTAAGTTTATAACTAACCAGCCCCTGACTAGAACGGTTATGTCATCATCAATTGTAACTAACTACTAGTAGTTAACTACCTATTGTATGTTAATGGTTATTATTTGGGAGAATTGATGGCTTAAAAAATATAGAGGGGTCAGTGAAATAGGATATTAATCAAAACGACCCTGAGACAACAGAAAGAGGTTTTAATTTTATATTAAAAGATCTCAAACAAAGTGGAGCGTTTGGGATGAAATGAAATGTGGCTTGACTGACCAAACAGCGGCGTGGCTCATGTGGGTTTGAAACCCAATAGGCAGAAAAAGGATGTGGCCGTTCTTGGGTGCGATACGACGACGACGTGGATGGTTGTAGTGATAGAAACAATAGAACCCATACTCTGCTTCATTCTTGCCCGTCTGTCTCTTGCCCGATTGTTCCCCTCTTTGCGATGCTAGCCGGGGTCCTATGTTCTATGCAGATCATTGAATCCGTCTGACCATCATGGAGTCCCCCTTAACTCAGCAAACTAGACCCGAAACCTTCAAGCCTAAAGTCGTGCAACTATACGAGAACCTATTTCAAGTCCGTCTAGCCACCTCACCTTTTGGCTTATTGAATACTAACTTACCCCCTGTAGACCTCGGACTATAATGAACCCTCCGAGGGATTTTGGAGGGAATTCTTTTTGCTGCCGCCTGATCGGAGCCAGCTCAGCTCTATCCTAGACCAGCTCAGCCCTGATGAAACGCTCAACTTGCAGGTAACATCCCCACCATAGACTTACCCAATCCATAACTTACGGGGATGCTCTTTTCGTGTGCTAATTTTGCATCAGGTCCAAACCCAACAGCTTTTCACTCGTGCCATCCGTGAAGCTGCTTCGAGAGCCAGTCCCGCGGACTCGTATGCACTAGAGGTGCGTATATTCCTAGAATCCTTTGATTTGTACTTCAACCTCTAAGAGGTAAATGTAGACCTTGATGGTATTTCTAGCTTGCGTCTTGAAGAAGAAGTACACCAACCCTAGTTCGGATGTCATTACGGTTCTTGCAGGTCTCGATCATGTAGACCAAGTTATTTCGAACTTTGTCGCCGTATTGGACGGCATTATTCGCAATGGAAGCAGCTGTAAGTTTCATCAGTGTCTCCCTGTCGTGTTAATGAAGCGGGTCCATGCTAACCGTCTCCTCAGTTGATTTGCGCATCAAGGCTATTAAGACAGCTACCGCCATGACTAGTGGCGCATATAAAACCAGTCTGGTTTCGTATTTAACACATCGCGATTTATTCCCATCCCTCATGAAGGTTTGTCCTCAATGCTCATCGACTCCTTTTAGCATACTCGGGAATATCTAATCTGTCGTACAGTTCGTCCAAGAATCTGAAACTCCGATCCAAGTATTTGACCCATTTCTTCTTCTGGGATTGCTAGCAAACTACAACAAATTCGAGTTCCAAAACCCTTACCAGCTGCGACTTGACGACTTCGTCAATGAGATAAGCATTCAGAAGATTGTCAAGGGAGTCGGGCTCTCATGCGCTGCTGTGAGGAATGGCTATGTGGCTGTGCAGGACGATGCCCCCGAGGGGTGGACGCTGCTCAGCACATTGGTTTACTTTGGCCTGGGGGCCCTCTCCCCAAGTAAGAAAGACAAAGCTAGCCCACCGAGTGTAGAAGAAGCCAAAGAGATGTTCGCGACGCTGTAAGATAGAGTTGCACCCACAGACTTTGACCAACAGCTAACAGAACTAGGCCGGCCCAGCAAGCAGCTATCCTTCTGGCTACCTATGACTTCACAAATGCCAACAAACTCTTTGGCCACCATCTGATCAGCCAAGCCCCAGACAAGGACAATGAAGAATCGCCATTTGCTAGTTTCCTCTCATTGACATCGTATCTTCTACACCACGCCTACCGCTCTCCAAGGATAGCGCACTATGCCGAGCTCAACTTGTTCACGCTCCGCATCCTTGCCGAGGACTCCACCCTCTGCAAGCAACTCTGCAGCGAAGAAAACAAAAGAAAGATCCGCCTCTGTCGCCAAAGACAGCCATATCTACCAGTAGTCCCAGGGGACCGTGTCCTCGCAACAGTCATCTTCGACATCATAATTGATACAATCTCCCACAACCTGCGACGACGCCTTGATGTCAACATCTACAGGTGCTTACCTACCAAATCCACTCCCACATCAAACCTCATACTGACCACACCAACAGCCACTCAATCGCGATCCTCCTCCGCCTCCTCACCTACCTATCCATGAACAAAATCCGCCTAGCGTACCACTGGTCGGAGCTCTGGCGCAACCTTCTCTCGCTAATGCGCTTCCTAACAACCTACGTCACCGACCTCGCATCCAACCCTAACATCACCACCTTGACCACAACCCTCGTAGACCTAGTCGCATTCTGCGTCTCCGCAGGCGACACCTTCCTCCCAGACCCTTCCTCCTACGACGACCTTTTCTACAAACTAGTCGAAACAGGGCCCATCATCACCAAATACCGCGACGTGTATTCCCTGAAACCATCCAGCTCGAAGCCCACAGACCCGAACCCATCCAAAGACGTCCACGTCGCGGCCATCGACACCCTCATTTCCGTCTCAACCCACTTTTACACACTCCTGTTTAACCCGGAGCAGACTGATGTGAAGCCCGATGCTGATGGCCAAGGCGTGGCGCCTATCCCGGCGCACCGGAAGAAGAACCTCGGTCCCAGAGAGGTCCATCGCATTATCAAGCAAGGGTATGATACGTTGAGCATTCAGCCGCCGGAGGGTCTGAGCGCTTGGACTAGGTGGCGGGAGACGGATGCGAAGACGGAGTTGAAGCAGGCTGCCAGGTGCGTTGTTGAAGATGCGAGGCAGCTGGTTGTGTAGGTAGTTTGCTTGCTTTTGGTTTGTTGATTGGTGTGACTTGACTTGTGTCGAAAGTGCAATTAATTCTGTGATTTCTATGGGAAACTTGATACAGAATGCCCATGATTTATTTTGGTCTATGAAATCAAACTTGATGACCAAAGAAAAGGGGGGTTAGAAGATTAAACCGTTCCATAACATTCGCCAATTTCCTCTAATGTTACAAAGTGAACCGTTAGAAGCCATAACTCGCGTAAAAAGCATATCCGCCCATGCTCCTGAAAGGCTGAAACCACCACAGTGCTGTAGATAAAAAACGAAAAGGAGATGTTGTTCAGAAAAAGAATAACAATTTACCATCATGCAATGTCACCATGTGTTAAAAGCAGTCAATGTGTACTGAAGCCCTTAAACCCCATTTACACCAAACGTGAGGTAGCAGTGCCAGGGTTGGGGTTTGCTACACCCTTAGACTTTTCCACATATTCATTGCTGGCAGTCATATATCTCGTAGCAAAGTACTGGCTAGAGTGTTTGCTCAACCAGAGAGTGAACTTGGAAAGCTCCTCGCGGAGTCTGTTAGTGGATTGGAGATCCATGTTAGTCTGCGCAATCAGTTCAGGCATAGTAGCTAGATATAATCAGCGGCGATCTCCAACGTATCATAGAGAGCATCATACCGAAAAGACGAGTCAAGTGCTCGGCACCATAGATATCCAAGGGACCTTTGTCGGCGAAGTCTCCCGATCCCGATTCCCACTTCTTGCGGAGGTTTCGGTATTGTTCGCGTTCAAATCTGTAAAGGAGGATCTTATCAAGGGCTTTGTCAAAGTACTCCTTTATTCCCATAATGACTTCCTCAAGAACATCCAGATCAGCCGAGCTTGTGCGCTTAGGCTTCTCTGCCTCTGAATAGTCTTCCAAGATTTGATTAACCGAGCGCTTAGCCGGCAAAGCCACGACTTGCTGGTTCTTCGTCACGTTCTCCCAGTCATCGACCAGAAGCGACTTCAAATTGTCTGGCATAACAATCCTCACCGATGGTCGTACATAAAAGCTATCCTCCTGGGAGCGTTTTTGTTAGTCTGGTCACCTCGAGGAGCTACAATTCCCAACCCAAGTGTCAAGCCTCATCATCGGTACCATGACCAGGCAATAGCCATTGACGGGTTTTTTAACGTTGAATAGTAAATGTGGCAAGCTCACCTTTTCAACATCGTTGTCCCTGGCTCTCTTGGTTCCACGGCCAGGAACGGACATCTGGCGTTCTTCGCTTCCTCGGGCGGAGCTACGATCGGAACCTCCCCTTTTCTTTGCGGAGGCCTTGGTGCTCTTCTGACGGAACGCAGCCTCGGCCTCACGGCGAAGAGTAGTTGCAAGTTCTCTGTTCTCCTCGGTAAATTTACGGAGTCGATCTTGCGGGACCCAGTCATCCCAGCTAAATGTGGCAAAAAGCCAGGTCAGCCAAATCCATGTACACCCGCCAACGCAGGTGGGGGATGCTTTATCCTCAACCCCCATAGGGTGTTTAGAGTAGCCTTGTAACTCGTAGAAGAGAGAGTGGTAGAGACAATCTTGCTCATTTAAGCATGAAAGACCGACGGAACACGGAGAACGCAAAACACCGAGGATATACGTACGTGTTTTTCCAGCCCTTGTAGTGTACTAGGTACTCATACGGACTCTTGCGGTCGTCAGGATCGACGTGTCTGACGTCGAGGACCTTTGCCTCGTACAAAATCTCATGGTGGAAACAGAGCACTCGCTCATCTTTCTGATAAGTGGTTTGGCCAGCTGGAGCCATTTTGAAGAGGACAAAAGTGAGACTCAAGGAGCTTTGTGTTTTGGAAAAAAAGGCGGAGTGCAAAGAAGGATGAATAAGTTTTAACACCAGCCACAGGGTTGATTTAGAAGGTAGAGGAAGAAGCAAGCCTGATGTGGTTCAGGTTGACGTTCCCAATACTGTTGCTGTTCCTCTCAAGACCACGTGCCATGCAATCAAATCAATCAATGGCCGGGAGAGAAAATCTCTGTGCAATGGGATTTGAAGATGCAAGTGCCTGGTCTGACTGGCCCTAATTGCGCAACTAATTGATTCTCAGACAATCCTTTGTACAATTGGAACTCTGCTGACAAGAACCCTGGCTTCTCGAAGCACTGATATTTTTGAGCCACGTGCCCGAGGGATTGGGAATAAGATGAAGATAGCAGGCGTGGAAGGCTACAATATAGAGCAACACTGACCTCCGAGCAATCAGGGTATATGAGAGGAAAGGGAGAAGTGGAGGAAGCGGAGGCAAATCTGGAGTATGACTTGTGTTGCGCGTTGTTCAGGGAAAAGACCCGAAAAGGTAAGAAAGCGGAAGTGGAACTTAACGCGTGCTGAAAAAGGGCTAATTTATCGGAGAAAGGAACGCCTTCATTTCAACCCATTCCCCAACCTTCACCACCAACGCTCCTTATTCTCTGATTTTACCTTTCTTCTCTCTCGAGTCTACAGCAGTACTCTTTACTGTACTAACTTACACGGCTTGAAGATACCTCTTTTCTTCTCTTAAACTCCGTCATCAGTTGCTTCCGCAAACACTGGTCCGATTGGTCCACGACAGTCTTGACCTTGAATACCACACAAGCCAAGAACCATCGTCCATTAGAGATCCTAAGAGCTCCCGAAGGAAGAAAAAGGAGAAAAGAACCCTGGTTCTCCTTAAATCTTCACTTTAAATTGCATGTTCCAGTAGCAATTCGCGATCATGGCTCCATCAGAAGCATCCATTCTTAGCAATTTCCTGCTATCTCCAGCTTCTTTGCCCACAATTATCTCCTTGCAACAATTCACGGAACTCTTTCCAAAGCGCTTGCGCTCTCATCCACACATCAGAGCTCTTTACCGGGAGCTGCAGCAACTCCGAGAGCAAGACATGGATTTGGTCAATGGAAACATTGACCAAGAACTCCGTCAAGGGGAGAGCCAAAAAGCAGAACTTCGCAAATCCATCCTAAACACCGGTGTGGATGGTATGAGCGCCAGTGATCAATGCGAAATTGATACGGATATCCAGTTATTTGGCCAGACATCCACCGCTGCGCCCAGCGATTACCATTCAGTGTCGAGTCTCCTCTCTGCGATGGAGACAGCCTGTGCTAATGTTGAACACGAAATTTCTGGGGTTGATAAAGACGCAAGCACTCTTCTTTCAGAGCTTGACCTCACAGTAGGCGAATTGAGTGATCTGCGCTACGGTAAAACGCAAGGTCCTGTGGGGACAACAAGCGAAGACATGATGAATGAAACTATCAATGGCCTGGAACATCTTGAGAATGCTTGCTACCGTAAATCGTGATGATAGCCACCGTGGCACTTCAAATTTGCAGCTCCCCAAGCATGAGTCCTTGGTGTACTGCTTAGGGCTTTGCAGAATCTTGCCATCGCCTGGTCAGGGTGATGAAAGATGTCTATAACTTCCTTATGTCCACTATCTTGGAAGAAAGCTTCTATATAGCATCGCTAGAGGCTCTGTCTGGGCTATGACCTTTTCTGGCTTCTGATCTCCCTCAATCGGCACTTTTTCTCCACGGTATTTACTGTTCTGCTGGTCAACATGCGATAATCCCTGTAGCGACCAAACTAATATCCTACTTACGATTCCGTATGAGGGACCACGGTCTAGACCAGCCTCAGAAAGAATTTGAAGAGTGAATCTACTCTATGCGGTGCCCAATACCGATGATATATGGTCTCTGACGGGCAACGATGGATGTTGCTTTCAACCTGCTGGCTCCTTAAGTCCTGCCCCCTGTCTCTTGACTTTTTGGCTGCCAGTATATATTGGTGTGGCCAATAGTTTCACAAGATGCCCAGCCTCTCCAAGCGATTCAGCTCAGCAAGCGCAATAACGAGGTATATGCATTGAGAAATTCGACGCACTTTTGGATGGCTGGCTAATCCCAGTCTGGGGGCAAGAGAGAATTGGACAAAATGAAGCGCTTGTAGTTGGACTTGACGTCCTCAGGCTATTCTAGGAACTGAGAAACCGCTATGTGTGGTAATCTAGCTCATGTTTTATTCTGTTGATAATTAGCGTCCTTTACGTTTGAAGTAATGGTGGATTCTACATTGAAACACTTGAACGTGTAGGCAAACAGTTGTCTAGAATAGTCTCCCAGGAAGGATTCCCTATTCACTGTATTTTCACAACCAAAAATCGGGCCTTCCTATCGTGGCTAACTGGTGAACAATACGCCAGCTATGAGGAGATGCTTCAGCGCCGTCTATCCTGGACTCATACCGTAATGCATTCGGCATTGACTGCCGAGTTTCGAAAACTGCCCGCTACACCATACGCCCGTCGAGACATGGAAGAACAACGGTGAATAACAATCCCTACTGGAGTCTGTAGTATACTTAATTAGCAAATACGTATCATTAGGTGGATCAGGGCATATAATTGCCCGATTACGGAGTTCTGTCAATTGTAAGCTGAAAGATTTAGACACAATTATATCGAGAGCAATGCTCAGGTATTCTCTGGACAGACAGCTTACCATAAAATATATATTCAATTTGAACAAACAGGGCGTTAGATAGGGGCTAGTCGCTCAGAATTGGCCCTCTGGATGGGCCAATGCCCTAAGAAAGCATTCACAACCAAGCCTATGGGACGAGTAGAATGAGTGCTTCCCTTCCATACCTCTCCCGTAAGGAAATGCATTATCTCTCTAATGGACGACCATTTTCTATTCTTCAAGAATCGATTCTACCAAAATAGGGTTAATTATATTCCACTTTACGTCTTTCTCGCTACCTTACATGGTGATGGCGTCCCAAAAGGAAATACTTAGGGCCACTGATAAGATTGATAAGTGGAGAACCGCCGAAACGCGTTAAATCGCGTCTCCGCGTCTCAGCTCCCCACCACCAATCGATCATACTCTTCATCCATACTGCAGTAATTCCAAATATACAAAACGTTATCTTCTTGCAGACCAATTCTCCCTATATACCTTTTTGAAAGAAAGCTACAGCATCAACATCGGACGCACAATGCCAACAATCCCGCTCCACCCACGCGTCTCCTCTCCCACCTCTCTCCCCAATCCCCTCCCCCAAGTCCTCCAGACGCCAACTGGACTCGCAATCCTCGAACTCCAAGGAACGTTCAACCTCCCATCGCAAGAAGCTGAAGACGAATCTACGACCTCGCCCAACGATACCCATGACCCCTCAATCCCCACATTTGAGACCCCAGTTGGCAAGCTCATGTTCCCCGATTATTCGCCGCACTGGACTGCACCTGATGACACTAAATGGATGAAGAGGGTTTATCTATATGTCGGTCGATACCAGCGCATGACGGGCGAGGTGAAGAAATTGGCGCAGCCGCTCGCTTTGGTGCAGCGGCGGCAAAAAGAGACGACCTCTGGCTCCGATGGCGAGGAACTGGAGATCGTCGAGATCATCAAGTATAAGCTGTTCTTTAAGAATCGGCCAGAGCCCGTCAATGATAGTTGATTCAAATCGGCTTCGGACTGCGTTATGAATCGGGTAGAGGGTCGTCTAGACTGGTTGGTGCCTTGGATCCCGTGGTGCCGTATGCTGGCAGACTCGCGACCTCGATATCTACGCAGGCAAACACTGCCGTTTGCCCCCAGAGCTGAGATGTGCTCTTCTGCCTGAAATGCGGTCGACGACAAAGGGCAAGAGAGCAGTCGGCAAGAGCGTTGCGGTTAGCTTTAGCCTAATAGGCTATGGGATATTACTCCTCCGTGTACAAGGCGAGGGCTACTATCTAGACACGAATTGTCTACTACCGCATTCAAAGCTGCGACTCAACTGGGACAATGACATAGCGGAGAAACCGCATGTCCTCCCCGACGGAATCTACAGTCAAAATCATCACTAGTACTTTGGCTCTCATCGCGTATATGCCCGCTCAGCCATAATTAAACACGTGCAGATAACCCAATGGGACCCGAAAAATCAAGGTTCAAGGGATCTGAATAGTCTCAAAGGACATCACGGAGGTGGGTGGGCAGCGTCCCTGATTCCGCGGGATCGACAAAAGAAATACCCGGACGGAAATTTGCGTCCAAAAACGGACTTCATTCCGCACTATCGCTGCATGGAAGTATCAATTGAAAGCAAAAAAAACTCACCATGTTACTACTATTCTCGGTAGCATGCAATGCAATATCTACATCTTTATCCAAAATAGATCTCATTGAGTCTTACTAGTACTTACGGGCAAACAAGAAGCAAACGCAGCACTGGTAGACAACATCCGACTCCAGCCGATATCCGAACTCCGTCGGAAGAGAAACGACACAGCTCAATCCATGTTTCATGGCCAACTGTAAGAAAAGAACCAAGTACTAGAAATTCGCAATAATAACTGGGTCCAATACCGTACGCTTTAAACTCACCCAATTACCCCGCCTTACCCGTATATGGTTATGCCAATCATAAATCCGTCCCCGTCGGAAGTATATATACTCGACCATACATCCTTTCTCCCTTCCGTAGATTATATCCAGAACATCGCAAACCACCACCTCTCTATAAATTTACATTCACCTACCTATCCCCAGTACCAAGGTCCTAGCTACCATAAATCACCTCACCGGCTCAGCAACCAGACGAGGAAATACTAAAAATGGCCCCCATCGAACGCATCACGCTCTTCAACATCCCCAATGAAGAAGACCGGAACCGAGTTCTAGAGCAATACAAGGTTCTAGCGAAGACAGCGACCAAGGTAAATAATCTTCGACTCTTTCCAGCTACCTCGGTGTCTATATAGAGTGATTGTTAACAAGGACTTTTGTGCAGGACGGCAAACCGTACATTCTTGCTGCCGCAGCGGGACACTCTTTCCCGGATCCCCGCAATAAAGGATACACGCTGTCCGTCAAGACAACGTTCGCTTCTTTGGAGGATATGAAGTACTATGACACCGAGTGTGAGGCGCACAAGGCTCTGAAGGCTGTGGCTGGGCCGGTTAAGGAGGATGTTTTGACTACATACTATGAGAGTGTTCTGTAAATGATTATGGATTTCTCTTTTTCTTTTCTTTTCTTTCTTCTGACTCGAGGTTGGATGGGGCTAGATTGCAAGCCCGTAACCTTGAATAATATGTATTCATGACATATACTGCATAAGTTAGGGTCTCTTATTCTGGTAATCAAGAAAATATCCGCTACACTAAGTCAGACACTGAAAGCATCAGAGGGATCAAGCAGGGCGAGACCGGATGTGGTCTGGAAATGATCAAGTCACTCGTAACATGAAATCGCTTCATAAGATGCCTGCTCATAAAAAATCTCGGCACGTTGCCGAGAACTCGCGCTGCGTGGGAAAGGGAACATGATGATACAACAAGCATTTGTCCTTGCCAGAAGGCCTCGAAACGGACAAATCCTGAGCCGCTCCGTTAAAGAAATGTACATGCAAGTCGGAGACCAGGAAAGTGAAGATTAAAATGGTTGAAACCAGCCAGATGAGGAGGTCCTTCACATTTGGACAGGTGAAATGTACAATAAAAAGCTCACACAGGAGTGGAATCTAATCAAGGGCCTTGCGGAGATCGCTCCATTTTTGTTTCAGATTCTCGTAGTCTTCATGGATCTGCAGCGAACAAACGTTAGATCTTACTTCCTAGACGGCAAGTATGCGGTGCGGTTTACCTCTGCCCACTTCATCTTCGCCTCCACGAGTTCTTTTTCCATTTCCGCCATTTGCTCCACCATTGACCGGTTTTCGTTCTGAACCTCCATGTTGCGCTTCATGATGCGATCCATCTCGGTTTGGAGCTTCTCTTCGACCTCTGCCGGCTGTTGGTCCACTACAATCTTCAGGTTCTTGACCTGCATATTCAAGGCGTCGTTCAGGTCAGTTAGCTCTTCATTTTCTACTTTGAGGTGGACAAGTTCAGAAGCAAGGTGAACATGCTCTTTGTCCGACGCCTCAGCTTGTTCTTCCAGTAATCGGATCCGGGCACTCTGTGTGGCTACCGTATGTTTGAGGTTCTCTAGCTCCTGTTCGCGTTCCCGTTCAGTCCGTACTTTTTCCTCCCATTCCGCCGTGTAGGCGCGAATCGTCTCACGATCAAGAGGAACAGCACAGGCATCCTGGACCAACAAGTCCGCGCGATAAACTTCCTTGTCAGCAGCCCCCGAGCTGCCGAAAAACCCAGACTCGAGGATCGACGACGCTGAGGGCTGTTTGTCAATGTAGACATCGAACAAACGCTCCTTGAGGAACGAGGTCAGTGGAGTCATGTCTTTCATGCCCAGAAGCGCCTCGGAGTTTCGACGCATAATGGCGATCGCAAATTTAAGAATTGTATTTTCAAGTCCCTCATCAAGAATGAGATCGTAGATGCGGAGAACTAGTTGTAGGGGGAAGCGATATGCGAAAAGAGTCAGGAACCACTGCGTGGCATACAACTGCGGGTGTACCCCTCGCCGGCGAAGGTGGCAGTATAAGGCAGGTTCCATGTCCTCGAGCAAGCGCTCGAAAAGGAAAAGGCTGCGGTGCAGACCAGGCATATCATGGATGAACATCTCCCGTAAGCCATAGTGATTCATCAACTTGACCAGCAGCGTGAATGCTTCAGCCTCATCCATCTTCAAGGAACGTATGTTAGCATGGGGATTTTCTTGAGGCATGCATTCAGATCACTTACATTAAATAGCAGTGGCATAACAATGAAATTCATGCCCTGTGCATACCCCACGGCCTCGTCATACAGAGCGTACGCTTTACACAAACCAAATAGACCTTCCTGGTTACCTTGCGACACAAAATAACGGGAATAACTCGTGCGAGCACCCAAGTCCCGCCGAATAGTCTTTTCCAGCTTCTGCAGGGCCACACCGTCTTCCTTCTCCTTCTTTTTCCGAGCCGCCTCGCTCGCAGCCTGCTCTTTTGCCAGTTTTTCGGGGTCCACTTCGTGTGAAGGGCTAGGGGACCCGTTGACCGAATGCGCGGCCGACCCCGAATGTTCGGAGCGAATGGACGATCGAGATGAAGATGCGGACTCTTTCTCTCCATTTGTCGTGCCATTAGAAATTCGGGATTTTTCCTTTTCTGTGCCACGCGCAACCAGTTCCCGGTAAACTTCTTCAAGTTCAGGGTTTCTGCTGTCAGCCAGGACTTGCCAGATGACCCCTCGAATGGTCTGCGGGATTCCTCGTTTGATGGCGGCGTTCAACTCTTCGGAGTTCGCGCCCTTCAGCGCCTGGAGACCACCGTTGACTAGTTGCTGCCATAGCTCCCAATCGACAGGTGCCGCGGCGTCAGTTGCAGAGGCTGAAAATCCAGAGACTGTTCCCGGGGCGAGATTTGGGTTCACCGTCGGTGGCACATTGGGCGGCGAGCTTGCTGTTGTAGCTGCGGAATCGTTCTCGCCTTCTTCTGGGATGCTTGGGGGCGGGCTTCCAGCGGATTGACTAATGCTTGCACGTCCCGACGCGACACTTGCTTCGTCATTCTCCGAAACTAACCCTTCATCCCGCATTCTGAGCATTTTAAACTGATCCTTCAAGCTGTTGCGAGCCGGCTTTCGAGATCCCGTGCTCGCACCATCATGATCCTCACCATCCTGTGTTCGGCCGGCCAATTCAGGATTACTGGAGATTGTGGATATAGAAGCGGCCGTGCTCCGGCGACTGTTTTGAGGCGGTGATTTCGTCTCTTTGCTCCCCGTCGAACTCCGAGTAAGCCAGGCAAATGGGCCTGTAAGCTTTCGAGCTGGTGGTGGCGGCGGTGCAGCAGAGGCTGTGTTCTTGATCACAGGAGCAGGGTCTGACAGGCGGGGATTCTGAGCCGACATCGACTCCCTAGCGGGTAACGGGGGAGAGCCAGGGTTGTGGCCTGGGCTTAAATCATGGTTCTCGAAGGACTCATCGTCTTTGTTGTTACTGGCGAGATTCACCTCGTCGAGGGAAGTGGTAGACAATCGGTGAGCCGTCAACAGTGGGGATTTCTGTAATTTTTGTTTGCGAGGCGTTTCCTCCGCTTCCGACCGTGTGTCTGAATGAGCATCAACTGTCTCTCCATTTGTCTTCACTTCGTCCTGGTCAGCGGTTGGCAGGGAGGGCACATCGGTTAACTGAGGTGTGGTAGCCGAAGCGCTCGGGGGACTGTCTGTCAGGGAGCGGGTGGAAGAACTCTGGGGAATAGACACGGTGAGGTTGTTTTGAGATGTTGGAGCTTCCAGGGCATCGTCGAAGGTATCCTGGTCAAAGAGTTAATGAGTTTAGATTCCTAAAAATCATGGGGCGCTGGTAGTATCTTACTCCTTCATAGTCTCTGCTACTCCGTCTAGACATGATGAACCGGAGCCCCCTGGGGCAGTTGAATAAGTCTGTTCAAGGTGTCCAATCGAAAATTCTAGGATCACAGTCGGTATTGGAATATAAAAACAAAGTATAAAGGGTGATCAGAAGAACGGAAGGGCCATGGCAAGCAGGGGGAAGGAGGTTGTGAGACAGACAGAGTGGAAGCCACCACGCGGTTCGGTTTAGTTGTTTAGTTGACGGAGAAGGGGTTGGATATGGAATGGGCCCCAACAGCCACCAGTGGAAATGGGCCACTTGAAGGGGGTGTGAAAGGCAGAAGGAATTTCGAGGTTACGAAGGATTAAAGATAAAAATATAAATAAACCCAGACACTAAGGGTCGGGGTATATGACCTTTCTGCGGACTTTATGAATAATTTTTTTATTTTTATTTTTTTCCCTCTATACTCCGTGGTATGTATGGTGTATTATTGAGGAGAAACTCGACAACTTGCACTATCTCAATGGGATCTTTGGTAACCTTGGGTTGGTTTGCTGGTGAAAGCTTGGCAGGTCTAGAGTTCCGGTCAAACATTATAATCAGTGCGTACTTTCTTTTTTCCCTCTTGTTTCCTTTTTGATTTTAATATTATTTGATTGCTCATTCGTTTCCTTTTCACCATCGATGATCTCCCTTGTCCGGATGTACATGTGGTTGAAATTCAAATGTTGTATGTATATATCTCGTATTTTGACTACTAGTTTAGTATCTACTAGTAAGTATCAAGTGTTGTAAGTAAACATTCCTGAAACTCCCCTGAATTTCTCCCATCCACGGATGAAAAAAACCTATTGGTCCCCACAGCCCAACTAAATAGTACTCGTACTAGAATGACACCAAACTAAACTACCGACTAACCACCACCAATACTGCGTAATTCGGCCTATAGGAATTAGGGAGTTGATCCGATGAAAAGGTAATTCCGCACTGTGCGTTCTATGATATGTTTATACAGAAATGGTGAAGTAAGGGGGTGTTGCCTTATCTGCAGAGTGAACGCTCAAAATCCAGCCACCGTCCCTGCCTAAGCGGGTCTATTTTCTTCAATTCCGAGATCCAGCTCAAAACCTTTTGTTGATCGCCGCTGGACATGGTGCCTTCAATTTTCGATGCCAACAAGGTACAGTCGATTAATGCCTGGTAGATGTACTTACAATCCTCCGCCCCGTCCAGCATATCCTGAATCTCCTCGATCTCTTGGTGGACATAGTCCAACCGCTCCGACTGACTGAGGTTTGGTGCCATCGTCTGCCCTGATGTAGCTGGGTCAAATGTGCACATTAAGTTTTGGTGATAAAACCATAGTGACTGGTCATATGGGTCACACAGGGCGCGATGGATAAGCTCCAGTTCTTAGGTGCATTAGCGAAGAAAGCGATCATTTCTTATGTAAGACAGAGAAACGTACCGTCATTGAGCATCGTTCTTCGTTCCGCATCAGTGGCTGATTTCTCATTCAGCAATCGCTGGATAAGCTTCGTCCGATAATGCCACGCGGAAAAGTTAGAGAGATTGGTCCCAATCATCTTCTTCGCATACTCGAATTCTGCCTCCGCCATACTCTCCCCCTGTTCTTCAGATGTAAGTGTCTCTAACGTGTCCACGACAACTCGTCGGTAGCCCCAGCCATGGAAATTTCTGCTGTCTAGGCGAAGCATTTTGCCCACAAGCACCAACTCTTCTTCCCAAATTCTTCGGGAAATGAAGAGCGGCAGCAGACGTTTAGCTTCATCTAGGAGCCATAAACGATAGTTCCATATCCAGTAGCACTTAGGAAAACTGCGCAGTAGCGGCATCAGGAACAGCAGGTCATTCTTGATTAAAGTTGTTATCTGGTCCGCTGCAGCTTCATTCGAGTCGCTTGATGCAGCCTGTGTAAATTCGTGCCGCAGAACCCGGCGTCGATAGTTCCACACCGTGTAGTACTCCGGATTTTTGGTCAACAATTCGGAGATTTTTTGAAGTGTTTCAGGTGTATACTGCTGTTCTGCAATCTGGATGACCTATCAGAACACCGAGTATATTCTGAGGAACAAAGCGGATATACCTTCGCACGGACTAACTGATCCAGCTCCTGGTATTTCTCTATTTTGCGAAGCTCTTGTTGACGAGTTTCTTCGGATTTCTCCTTCGAGCTGTGGCGGGGTATCCCATGCTGCCGAACCATCCATCAGTAGGTGTGGGTTATGCGGAGAGAAGATTAAAAATTACGCTGGCCATGTCGACCTGTTGTCTATCTATGCAGCACCTGACTAGTTGAGACGTGTCACCACCAAAAAGGTATGGGTTTCTCAAGTCTACTAGTAAGGAGAACGATGGAGTAGAAGTCACGGGTGCTCGACTCCGTTTGGAGTGCTTTCCCTATCAGGACGTCACGTGTCACGGTATACTACATTTCCCTCATCTAGGCGAGATCACTGTCCACCTTCCTTCAGCTTCCAACTTATCTACTGTTTATCAAGGGATATGTTATTGCGTTACAACCCAATAGTTTTATACTCAGGGTCTAGGTTTCCATGATCTAGGCCCGTACCGCCATTCTTTTTTAACTTCAAAGCATTCCAGAGCTGACCATAGCATTCAATTATTACGTCTATTGCAGGCTGCCAACTGCAACAGTTGGGCATTGCCATAGCAATGATAAGCTCTAAATGCTGTGTATTGCAGAAGCGAGATCCTCACATGGAAAGTGGCCCGTCAACGCCTGAGCTCATCTCAGACATCTCTAGTGATGACGACTCTAATCTATCAGTTGACCGCGCTATTACTCCACCGCCCCTCATAGGGCCTGTCACTCATTGTACAGCTAATCTAAGTAGCGCCAGCTCGTCTTTTTCAGGGGAGTACAAAGGCCCTCGCCCAGTTCCTCCCCCTGTGCCTGTGGCGAGCAAAAGACACCATGCTGTCTGCAACTCAAAATACCCACCTGTGGTGGTGGATGGTGTTGCCAAACAAGCATTATCGCCTGTCAGAAGTCAGCCTAAGGTTAAAATATGCACTCTAACTAATGCAAATGGCGACCTTTCGAAATCTCCAGCCTCACCGGACAGGTTCATTCCCGTTAGGCAATTTATGAATCCACCGTCGACCTTATTTCGTGTTAGCAAAAGCCCTCAAGAGTTATCCCCTGAGGAGAGATTTCTGCGCCATCGTTCACAGAGAGAAGATCCATTTATGTCAACACGTACAAGACGGTCTGCGACCACTCCCGGAGTACCCTCGAGGCGTCCACTACGACTGTACTATGGACCCCGCTTTATCGATATTCCGGTCATCACAGGGATTAATAGCTCATTGAATCAAGAAGCTGGGTATAGACAAGTGAGTAATGGGGCTGTCTGGCATGTTGGTGGAGCATCTGCTGCCGTAGGCAGACGATCCAGAACAACTTCTAGCCGCTCTGGGGGGCCCTTGACAAGTGGAACAGCTGCTCCCATGTACAATGCTAGTTTCTTGCCACCTGTAGAATCAACTGAGGAGCAATCCAAATACGAGTCAAGGGTAGCTCTTGCACTGGATATTGACCCAGCAAGAACCCTTCTCAACAGTCACCACGGTTGGCCACTACTTGAGTCCACCCCAGCTCCATTCTCTCCCCTCTACGAGCGATTCTCGCCGTTGGTCTGGAAAGACAATGCATGGAAGAAGGCAGAGAAGAATAGGTGTAAGTACAATTTATTTTCTAACTGCAGATGCTGCTGCATGGTTTCCGGCCACCCATGGTCTCTCCAAACCATCTAACCCCATTCCCATTGTAATATTAGGGAGTACTACACCTATACCAAGAAAAGACAGTGCAAGGATTGTACCAACGCTACCGTTCCGTATACTAGACGCACCCAATCTGCGCGATGACTTTTATTGCTCAACACTAGCATATTCCACCACTTCGGGGATTCTTGCCGTCGGCCTTGGCCACCATGTTTACCTTTGGTCTGAAGCTTTTGGCGTACAGTACCCACCTTTTCCTGACCAACATCCCTCGAACTACGTAACCTCTTTGTCTTTCTCCTCTGAAGGTGGAGAGAAAGGCATTCTGGCTGTTGGCAGACATTCCGGTACACTCAGCCTTTGGAGTGTTTTTGATTCAGAGATACGCTTTGAAATCAATCACCCTTATACAATCACTTGCGTTGCATTCAAGCATGTAAAGTCGCGCAGAATATCAGAGAGATTCCAAAACGCCGAGGTAGATACAGAAGATCTTGCTATTGGTGATGATTTGGGTAATATCTGGTACTACTCAGTTGAGTGGCCTGGCGATGAGATCCGGGAAGATTTTGACTGGCAAGGCTCCATGACCCTGATTGCCAAAATATCGGCCCATACACAGCAGGTTTGTGGCATATCCTGGTCTCCAGACGGAGTGTTTCTTGCTACTGGTGGCAATGATAATGCGTGTATGCTATTCGAGCTGCAGGATATCATTCCCCCAAGGGAATTAGGCATAGCCTCGAAGTACCCGAATACGCTACGACAGAGTTGCCTCAATTCATCAGTGGAGAACACGTATCAACTACTCTTACATAGGCACTTCATCGCTCGCAGTATATCTACATCTTCCCGTGCTAGAATCGCGCCTCTATCAACAGCTCTCCTCAGCCGTGTGGGATCACTCATCTCAGATCGCGACCGAACGGTCATAGTGCCGCCAAACTATCAGAAACATCGACTTGTTCATTCTGCGGCGGTTAAAGCAATAGCATTCGCTCCCTGGCAGCCATCTCTTTTGGCCACTGGTGGGGGCTCTAATGATCGCGCCATTCACTTCTACCACACGCCGTCTGGCGCATGTTTAGCCACTATCAATGTCTATGCTCAGGTGACTGGCCTTGTTTGGAGCAAGACAAGGAGAGAGATTGTCGCCACCTTTGGCTTCGCCCAACCAGAGCATCCATTCCGAATTGCTGTCTTTTCCTGGCCAAGCTGTGAGCAGATCGCTGCAATCCCCTGGGGCCCAAACGGTAGTAGTTGGGATCGTATAGAGAATGAGTCGAATGTTGATTGCGGCCGAGCCCTCTGTGCAGTTAGCTACCCCTGCAGGCCTCCTACTTATGTGCTTGATAAATTAGACAGCCCCGATGGCTCCTCCATATCTAGCTTAGTACATCAACTGAGGTCGAACAGGAAAGGAGGAAGTGTACATTACCGGCAGGCAGTTGTGCGGCCTAGGGCCAAAGAAGGAGGGCTCTGGTGTCCACGCACGATCGAAGAAGGATGTATCATTGTGGCTTCTAGTGACCAGAGTGTCAAGTTTCATGAGGTGTGGAGCAGTGGGAGAAAACAAAAAGCTGCAGCTTCTGGACCATACGGTGGCAGTGAGATCCTTGAGGGTATCGAAGGCTTGGAAGCCCCAGGAAAGGAAGTCATTCGTTGACATTGGAGCTTCGGTATGCAGAGCTTCCTGAATCATTGGCAACTATATCCTTAGTCCGTTAGCTTATCATGTCATGCATGTATCCTTATGGGGCACTGTAATACACAGGTCATGGCTATGAATCCAGCATTCTTTAAGACAGGGTGGAGCCTAGTCGCCTGTTACTCCAGTAGGTCTCAGTCAAAGTCCAGTCCAGTTCCTATTGCTGGATATGTTGCAATGGTCATGAACGAGTAGGTCGCATTGGTCGCCTGGGGACGGGAATACCTGAGGAAATAGTGACTCCCGTTAACGCCACCAGCCTCTAAGTATTCCATGGCGGCAAAAAAGTCGGAATCACATCATGGAGGTAAGCGATATGTATGAGAGCCAGAGGCAGGACACTAGGAAGGTGTGATAGCGAGCAAAAAGATTTTAATACGAAACGTCAGCGACAGGATTTGAACCTGTGCGGGCGAACCCAACAGATTTCTAGTCTGTCGCCTTAACCACTCGGCCACACTGACTCCGATGAAGTTATAATAACTGGTTTTGTTTATAGGAGGGTAGATAGATTCCAGTCTTGCAACACAGGCTCTGATGAACTATACATTTCCTCTAGGAAGGTGAACACGCAAGGGGCGAGCTCGATTCTTATGTCTCTAGTGTGTGGATTTAGTTTAACTGTATTCATTGAATTGCTCAGTACTGATGTCCTTGAAACATCTTGTGATCTTAGCATGTCCGTCTTGTCCGCAGGGTTGAAATACAGTGGGAGGAATGGGATGGGTACTTTTGCCCTGAGGAGATATAGCGACCAGGTTAGGGACTGGTGGTGCACTAGACTCCGTAGGTAGAATGCAGCGTTCAGCTTTGGTGGTTTTACCTGTACGGCTTGTTTGACATGGGTGGTCAATCAGGTAGCAATGATCCTTAGACCAATATGCTAGGACGGCTTGCGGGTGTATGCATGTACATGTGGTGATACCTGGGAACATCGCGCCAGTTTACATAAGAGGCCAAGTAGCTCGGTACTACGCTGAGGACAATGTCTTGTTATGGATACCTGGGGATAGGGCAAAAAATAAATGGAAAAAGAGAAATACCGTCAGCGACAGGATTTGAACCTGTGCGGGCGAACCCAATAGATTTCTAGTCTATCGCCTTAACCACTCGGCCACACTGACAATTGATATACTTTAGGAAAGTATTTAACAAAATAAGCCTGTTAGAAGAGCAACCCTGCCTTTTTCGTGCTTTGATAACCCATGTACATTCTAGAAAAACAGGTGATATCAGTTGACTGTAAATGACTCTGTATGTCTCTATTAAGTTCGTTAGTTACTGCCTATATTATCACTGGCTTGTCTTTGAGTGGTATCTATACTAGTTCCTTATTACTTTGTGGTATGGTGTTGTCGGTTGGTGTTTATATATATCCACCGATACAGGTGCGAGGTACCTCCCAGTACAAAACTAGGCCAAGGCGCAATGTTCGAGAGAAAAAATACCGATAATACACATATGCTATGAACACACAAGAATACAGCATCCACCCAAAGGACCTCATTTGATCGAGGCCACCTTACCCTACCGTCGCCTACCGCGTAGTGCCCGTGCAGTGGATAGACAGACCCAAAGCATGTATATAGGTGTTTGCCTACGAGTAAGGAGACACGTGCAAGGCGATAGGTCTAAAGACCGAGAAACCTTGGATTTGTACGTGTTCACCCCCATGTCAGCAACCCCAAAACATATATCAGCACGGTAGATGCATGAAGATAGGTAATAGATGGTAATAGCAAGCTAACATAGATGCCAGTGAACAATGTCCCCATACATTATAATCGGAGTACATAAAACAGTTTAAATAAATTCTTTTCTCTTTTTGAGCACTTTTTTGTCTGGGTGTAAGAAACACGGAACCCCAGGAAAAAACACAGAAGAACAGGGTATTAAGATCTAATCTATTTTCTCGCCTTGTTCTTCCCCTTCCCTCCACTGCCCAGTTTGGTCTTCTTTGGTGGCGGCTGGGGAGCTGAAAGAGCTTCATCCTCAGAGTCATCCTCCGTGTCAGCAATAAAATCGGCCATCGAGCCGGCACTCTCGGCGTCGTCGTCCTCGTCGTCTTCGTCCTCCTCGAGGGACTCCTCAGCGTCGGAAGAGCCGGCAGACTCCTCCGCCTCAACGTCAAATACATCTTCATTCTCATCGTCATCCTCCTCACTGCCCTCCTCCTCGTCTTCAGACTCATCCATACCGGACTGGACGCCGTTCAGCATGGACTCGTCTTCGTCGAAGGTCTGATCGCGAATCAACTTGGTCCGTGGAGTGGCCATATGCTTCGCAGTCTCAGCATCGCTATCCTCCTCCTCAAGATCCTCCTCTCCCTCAACGTAGATGACGTTGTCTTCATCCTCACTCTCCATTCCTTCCGCTCCACTGCGGATGGATTGCCTCAAGCCAAGTTGCGCGTCCAACATATCAAGCTTACCCTTAAGCAGCAGCAAAGAGGACAGGCTTGATGAGCGCTGATCCATAACCTTGTAAAGCGTAGCCATACGCTTCAAAAGATCTGGCTGACCGGCGAGCGCCCCGCCATGTGCGACACATGTCCATTGGATCCACACGAGGAGGTGTCCGTACCGACCAGGTCGGGCAGAAAGGCGTTCGGCCAGCTTTTGGAGGAGTGTAGCTGCCAGGGATGACTCCAAACGTTGGATGGTCATCCGGATAATCGAGAGGTCACCGGTATGGAAACAAGATTCAAGCATGTCGTTATCGTTAGTCTTGAGGGACTGCGTAAGGACAGTGGAGAGCGAGACACCAGATGGAATCTGCTGGACTGCTTTGTTGGGTTTCCCAGGAACAAGAGACCCGATGCGAACATCGTCCTCAAGTTCAGCCTCAACATCAATCTCTGCTGCATTTGCCCGCATGAGCTCGCCAAAGGAGGGTTCGCCTGTCTCGTCCTCATCTTCAGGATCGGACTCCTCCGCGTTATCCATCTCCACATCGCTGTCGGTACCGTTCTGTTTGTCTGTTTCTTTCATTCCACCTGACTGCTTGCGTTCTTGATCGTCATCATCCGAGTATTCATCGCTATCTGAGATAGCGTCTTGTTTGGAGTCTTGCATCTCAACATCGTCATCTGCGAGGTTCCCTTGCTGTACCACTGCCTTGGACTCATCGACCTGGCTTTCACCTATCTTCCTTGCACCGTTTGTAGTTACCGATGAGAGTACTGAGTTGGACTTGCTCTTGACAATCTTCTTTGTACCCGTGAATGCCAACTCGTCGGTTTCCTCATCGAGACAAGAAACACGCTCGAAAATAGGAATGATGCCTCCCTCAGCATAAGCGACGACTAGGTCACGACCCTGAAACGATGCTGTTACCACAGGGACGAGCGCATCGGAGCCCTCGGAGCGCGTGATCTTAATGGAGCACTCTGCTCTCCTGGTCATCTGCCTTCCCTTTGCCTTCAAACTCGTGGCAGCCTTACCTGCCTGTAAGTCCTTCGGCTGAACGAATGGCCTCATGAAAAGCTCAACTGTACCGTCGTCGGTTACAGCTGCGAGGGCTTGCTTTTCCAACGACAACGAGTCGCCTGTCTTCCTCCCGAAGCCGGTATACAATGACAACGAGGATACTTCCTTTTCAGCCACTAGATTCATCACGAGCTTCCGACTCTCAGGATCAAACACATTGATATAACGGTCATTATCGGAGCCGAGGAACAATCCGGCAGAAGCGGACTCAGTGGAGGAGGTGAGAAGAGTGTGGATAGAATTGCGCATGGCGGGGAACGCAACTGGCGCATCATTGTTATCAATGTCGATCAGATATGGCGTTTGAGATGCGCAGATAACAGGTGGGTTGGAGGGAAGCGGGCGTGCCAGACTCGTGACCGCCGAGGATGAAGGCAAGTTAACTATCCTAGGATGTGATGTTAGATAGGCCCAGAAAATCCCACGTTAAGGGTATATGAGCTTACTTTGTGCTTTTCCCGGTGCGCAGATCCCATTGTACGAGTTTGTTATCACCACCGACACTCCAGCCTTCTTGAGCGAGCTTGCCCAAAGTAAATTTGAAATCCTTAACACCTTCATCATGAGCTCCAGCGAGTGTCCCGACAATCTTGTCCTCCGTAGGCGAGTACATCCGGATATCTGAAGTACTGGTACCGAAGGCGACAACTACATCTCCCTGATCAAACCCACCGGCGGAACCATTGACGTCGGAGTGGCGCTTTCTCTTCTTTTTCGACTGTTGATCGCGATCCTTCTGTCTTCCTGGATAGTATCCCCAGTCTAGGGAGGTGACCGTCTCCTTAGGACCCAAGACATGCTCGCATTGTAACCGGCCGGTATTCGTATCATGAATTCGCAAATGCTGAGCATCAAGACCCTGAATGACTGACGCGAAAAGCGCCAATTGATATTCAGACGGTGCAAAGGATGCCTTTAATATCGAAGATTTGCTTCCCGTGTATGTCAGGCCGGATATTGCGGGCGACGCAGCGGAGGAAGTTTTCGAGGCGGGCGGGCGAGACGTCTTCTTACCCATTTTGACCGAATCTATAAGTGAAAAACAAACAAACAACGTCACAAAACAGACTCTAGGTAGTTAGCTAAGCCTAGTCCCGCTTCGAATTTGAGCGACACCTGGATGTTGTGAGTCTGTGGAACTACAGACTGTCGCCGTCTCTTGGGCGGTGTTGCTGGGAAGGAAAAAAAAGTTCTGTAGAGCCAGTAGATGGCGCTTGCCCTGTTATGGTCTAGTGCCATATATGTGCTGCAGGCGTCTTATCTAATCGCCCGCCTCTTCCATAGTTAACATAGTACCAACCACTCCATACTCTTTAACATCCTTAAGCCATCTTTCCTCTGAATATATGCGTCGGTCCTAGACATGTCTGCAGAATGCTGAATCTGCCTAGTTCGCACTTTTTCTGGTGTCACTTCCTCCCCCCTGTAATCAAAAACTAGGTGATCTCGAGCTAGACGTTCGAATCTTTTCAACCAAACCAAATCTCAGTGTATTTGAATACCTTCTCAAACTCACTCGCAGCTTTGCCTTCAAATAAAGCGCTGAAGATAAGCACAGTTTGCTTCTTCCATTGGTCGATTTATCAAAAGGGCCGAAATCCCGTGAGACTCATAAGTCGCATTCTTCGGGCCTTGGGAGGCAAATATGCGCAGTTTTCATTCGGACTACAACTGGCATACTGTTGCATATTCTCCGCGCAGAGTCATGCGTTGTCAGTTGGTACGCTTTTGACTCATTTCCATCCACCCAGATTCAGCTGCAAGAAAACCCCCTTTGTCATGTTCCACTTCGCAGACAAGTCAGGGGTGACTGATAAAGCGCGACACTGGTGATTATTCGAAGACCAATGTGGCGTGTCCTGAGACCAGCAGAACAAGGGATACAGGCAGACGCCACTGATACGCTACAGATACTACTAGGGAAACAGTTGAGTTAAGCTCATACTCATATCGCGACAGAATCACCTTTCTAGAGATCAATGCAACCAGGCACCCGAGCCGACGATGTTTCTGTCCACATCCTCTTGACATCTTCTATAGTTCACTAACTTATCTCTCTTGGCATGACTAATAAGTCATAGTGGTTATGTCAGCAACACGAGGCTAGACCTAATGCAATGCAAGGGAAGGGCTCAGGGCTTGACCCTGGGGCTTTCCCGGGTCAGCAGATCAACTTTTTCTGGATCGGTGTGTAGCAAACCAGCCATCAACCATATCCATGATGCAGTCCTTAATCCCCGTCATGAATGCCTAACAGATTTTTGGGTATGTCATATCTGATCTAACTTACGGCATGACAAAGATACATTTAGCGGACGGCGTCTCATGAGATGTGTCCAAGCCAAACGCCTTGGCGGACTTTCAGTGTTGCTCAGTTGTCTTTTATTTCATCAGCTTGATGTTCCTTTTTCGCAGCTCTGAACTATTTCTTTTTTTTGGGAGAGCTGAATATTTTTCGAGGATGTTTCCGACAAAGGGACTCCTGGTACGAGGATCCACCAGAGTTGGAAGAACCCAATCGTATTCATGGACTCGTAGAGCGCGTCACCAACCAGCCAATCAACAGGTGCTGAATATTTAATTAGGATTAGTGTATCCGATGGAGTTAGCGGCAGAGGACGGACGAGCGCGACGCGGCCGTTCGTACTTAAGGATTCTAGCACCCCCTCCGATTTCCTCAGTCTCTGTTTCTGGACCTGAGCTGAGCTGCGCGCCGGTCACGCCTTCCTTACCATTTTTTCTTACCGCCTCGCCTAAACCTGCGTGTCCAAGGTTACCCGTGACCACCCCTGGACATTATCATCATTTATTTTCTTTTTTACACGGTCTAACGCGTTGTCGCGTCGCGCTCCCAGATAAGAATCCCAGCCACAGCTACTGCACTTGCCTTTTATTTTTACTTTTATTTTTTTTTTTTATTATTTGTTATTGTCATTATTATTTTCCCCTTCACTTTATTATTATTAGCAACAACTCAAACCCCCCAAACCAAATTAACTGTATTTCTATCACCCTTCACTCCCGATCGCGACTCCACGAGGTCCATATAATCACTGTGGCCTCAGATACATGAGTTGGCACGTGCGATCCCCCTAGAGATCACCTGACTTGCCTATTCTTTTTCGACTTCTCCTTTGATTCTTCTTTCCACTTCCGTTTTATCTCGAGATTGCCTCACGCTTAGTCAATCAGGCTTGCCGCCCACGTGACTCTACAGCGTACCGCCTCTTGGCAATATATATTCCTCTGCTTCCTGTCGCATTCTCCACTTCCGACCCGCGCTAATCTCATATTTCCTGTATATTCTAACACCGCGGCGTCGCAGCAGTTGTGACTGCTGAGCAACAGTTTTCATCTGTCTTTTGTCACTTAATCAGGGGGTTTTAGTCGACGGTTGACGAATCGATCCATTTAGTCTGTGATAGCGCAGAGAATACCTATTCAGTGCATTTTTGTTGTCGCTTTTAAGCTTTCTCGATAGCTGATACCGGCTGCTACCTTCATCGCTGCGTGTTAGTACACTGTATTCTGGTCCTCAGTTGGACATTTAAACATCGACCTCGATGGCGACGCCGCCTCCGGAGGCTGCTCCTATGGTCAAGGAGGAGAAGCCTCAATTGCCACCGTCGCCAAATGGCATATCTTCAGTCGATGTTGGTCGCAAAGAGTATGTATACCTCCGACCCACTTTTGGAAACATGGGGCTAATTGCTGACTGCCTCTTTACAGTGTGCAGGGTCTTGTAACTGATTCTAACCCAGACGCGGCCGCTAATGAGAAAAGGACCAATTCGACCAAACCTGCTTCAGTGAATGGTCATGAGACTACTGCCACAAACGGAGTCAATACAACATCTCCTCCGAAGTCACCGACTGCCCTACCTGAGGAACGCAAAGCGCCGATCGCGCAATCTTCGGCGACGGACGAGATAAAGAAGGAAGCAATTGGGAATAGCCTTACCAACTCTAGTGGACAACTGTCTGCCGGTAATGCTAGTTCTGATAATGGTACCACTCAAAAATCGCAGCCAACGCTAGATAGCTTAAAGCCAGCGAAAAAGATGGACGGCAGCATCCAGGCTCAAGGCTCTGCCGCGAAGACCGATCTTCCCCATCATCCTCCCGCTAGTTCAAAGCCTGAAGGTTCTTCGAACAATGATTTAACTACTAAGGCTCCCTCGCTCCCACCTTTGCAGGGTGCTGATCAGGAAATGCGAGACGCGCCAGATGTGCCGATCTCTCCCACAAAGCTACCTAGGGAACGCGAACCAGACCCAAGAGATGAACCTGCCGCGAAGCGTACCAAGATTGGAGGGGAAGCTTCTGGGCCGTCCGGATTTAAAGCACCCGGTACTCCCGGCCCCATGGCTGAGCGACGTGCGGATGCGGCAACGAATGGTGATGCGACTATGACCAGGGTTCAACACAAGTTCCTTCTTAAAGGGATTCAAAGCCTGAAGCGTATGCACGACTCACGCTTTTATCGGGAGCCAGTCGATCCAGAGAAGATGAATATCCCTCATTATCCGCAGATTATCAGACAGCCTATGGATCTTGGAACCATTGAGAGACGCCTGAAAAACAACGAGTACAAGTCAGTCAAGGCTGTCATTGACGATTTTAACCTCATGGTTCAAAACTCGTTGACGTTCAATGGCCCGGATCATATTGTTGCGCAGGAAGGGCAGAAGCTCAAGTCTACCTTTGAAAAGCAGATGATTAACTGCCCTAGGACTGATGATATCGAAGAGAAGAAACCGAAGAAGTCTTCTCCTAAGACCTCAGCAGCACGACGGGAACCACGGACAAGTATAGGGCAAGCTCTCCCACGCCCAACTGGTGGTTCCCCTCAGGCTACAACCTTCGCTTTGGGACCAGAAGGTCTTCCTGTTATTCGTCGTGATTCTACCAATGCTGATGGACGGCCCAAGCGGTCTATCCATCCTCCGAAGCGCGATCTGCCCTACTCGACGAAACCGAAAAAGAAAAAATATCAGTGGGAATTGAAGTTTTGCCAGGAGGTCCTTGATGAGCTTCACAAACCAAAACATTTTAATTATGCGGTCCCATTCTATCAGCCCGTTGATCCGGTGGCCCTGAATATCCCTACCTACCACAGCATTATCAAGAAACCAATGGATCTCTCCACTATGCAGACAAAACTAAAACTGGTCAATACGAGAACGCCAAAGAGTTCGAACTGGACATGCGCATGATTTTCAAGAATTGTTTTAAGTTCAATATACCAGGAGATCCTACATACCTTGCTGGACAAAAGTTTGAAGAGATATTCAACTCCAAGTGGGCTCAGAAGGCACGCTACTTGGAGGCCCATGAACCGCATCCTGAGCACCACAGCGGAAAGTCCGAGTCTGAATCTGAGGAAAGCGACGAAGATGCGGACGATAGCGATGACGACGAAGAACTTCAGCGGCTACAACAGAAGATTGCTGAAATGACACGTAAGGTGGAAGTTCTTGCTCAGAAGAAGAAGAAGAAGACACCACCCGGAGCGAAGAAAGCCGGGAAGCTCAAGTCTAGCACGAAGGATATAAAGAAGCCTGGAAGCATGAGTCTGGCGAAGAAGGACAAGAAGAGCAGCATAAAGCCATCAAAGCCCGAGAAGCAGCGCTGGGTCACATATCAGGAGAAGCAGATCATATCTAATGGGATCAGTAGCCTTCCTGATAAGAAGATGCAGGAAGCGCTTAAGATCATCCAAAGTAACGTTCCGTCTCTCAAGGTACGATCTTGGCAACATCTACTTACTGTCATGAGCTGAGAAGCCTAACTTTTGCGTCTAGGGCACCCAAGAAACAGAGATTGAACTCGATATTGATGAGCTGCCCAATGATGTATTACTTATGCTGCTCAGATTCGTCAAGAAGAATGCGCCCCAAGTTATGGAAGATGAAGAAGTGGCGACGCCCACTGCTATGAATACTGCTGCCGCCCCCAAGCCAAAGAAAAACAAGCCTATGAGCAAATTCGAACAGGAGGCTCAGATCAACATGCTTGAAAGCAACCTGTCTCGCTTCCAGGGTGGTGGCCGTTCTCCAGATCCAGTCCCCTCTGTCGAAGCTAACGAAAGTAGCGACGATTCGGAAGATGACTCGGAAGAGAGCGAGGAGGAGTAAACCTTCGCTGGATGAATTCTGGCTGAATATTTACTTTTCGGAAATCTTCCACTTAGTCTTGTTGATCTACTTTGCTAGTAATCCTGGGCATTCCTACCCTTCATTTTACGTTATCCATCGTTCTAATTAGTTGTTCCCCCATCTTGGTTGTTAACCTGTTTTCCCACGCCAGCCTTTTCTGTTCGTCTTTTCTTTTCCACTATTAGCGATACTGTTGCGTTGGAAGACGGCCTGAACTATTTTTTAATCAGGCGCCTGGTATTCTTGTACATAGCCCTTTACTTCTATCGGGTTGAATGTCGCGTCTGAGCTCTTCATTTTCGCTCGCCTGCATCTGGTGGCAAGATCCATAACCCTGTGGTGAACGCACGATATGCTTTTGCTCGTCTTTCATGAGGGCGCTTCCTGCCGACATTGGTTGGACTTGCTTTAAGCATGTTTTGCGCTTGTTCTCTTGTGAAGGCGGAAATACTTCAGTTGCAAGTCGATGCGCAGTGATAGTTCTCTGAGGAGAGGGTTGTGATGGCACCTAGTGCATGTATGATTACGAAAGAAATGTGAAAACGGAAGCGAAAATCTGAGACTTTGTATTCTTATACATATTCCGAGTAATTTAATTACCTGTAGGCATGGTATGGCACTCTACATACCTCATGAGTCTCGGTATGTTTTGTGAAGGTATCTTGGTATTGATTTAAATTGATAATACTACTTATCGGTGGGCGGTGACGCAGCACACCGATTAAATGTTATCCGAATCTAATCTCCAGCTTCATAACCTCTCGACCACATGTTGAGAACGCAACAACCGTGGCCATGTTACCCCCTTGTGATCCAGCAATACTTGAGAACAATCCTCAATTCAAGAGACTATACCGGAACTTGACAACAAATTTGCTCCACCCTGATGCTTCGACACGCGCCAACCATGCGCAGCCTGCCAGAAAGGCCGTATTGGAAGTACGTGCCCAAACTGTCCGAAACTTGGACAATTCCGCACTCGGAGGAATGAACAACAAGAATACTAAATTGAGAAAACATTGTGCCAGGAACTAAAAAACTGCCGGACTCGTCATATGAAAAAGCAAATCAAGAAACAAATGCTGCGACAGCTAGCCTTTGATCCTGACAGTGATATATCGGACGATGTCAGCATGGCTCCACAGGGAATCTACATTAAGGAGAAAAGTAATGGCTGACAAGGATGCATGACTTATTACTAGTACCGCTGCACGATTGCAATTATCAGCTTGTATTTGGACTCATCATCCAATCAGCTCGACCTAGATGGTGACGATGTCGATGGAGCCGATGCGCTATCTCTCTTGGCCCCAGACATTGACAAGTTCTACTCCAACCTTCCTGCGTTGATTAGGCCCTTCTCGAATGCTATTTCCTCTTCTCTGAGCGCCCTTCGATTGATCGCTAATGCGGGTGACGCCTCGAATCCTCTGTCTGCGGAGTTATCCCGACCCAGAACTAGGGCTCGTCAGTCAATGATGAGAGCACCTTCTCTCTCCCCGCAGCTTGAAGATCGACTGCGTAAATTACGCCAGAAACAGCTATCTGAACTGCCGGCAGCCCGCACCCGGATGGCAGCGACAGCGGGGGAAGTCCTGGCGACACGGGCTGCGGTACTGGAGCGTACGGTGGTGTTACTGGAACGCGCCAAACACGGGGCACTCGCCCGAGCCACCAAGGCAAAGGCGGAGCATCTAGCTACCGTAGCACGGGGTATGGAAGGGAAGTTGAGGTATGTCCGACCGTAGTGGCTTTGGTTCAAGTTCAAGGAGTTTATGAAGGTCTACCGAGACTAATTATACATGATAGGATGACAAAACTGGATATTTGTGCCACGATACACACGCCCGAGACTCTTGCTGCCCTCAGCCGATACCGCCAACACCTTCAAGACACCCGAGAGCGGCTGGTAGAGAGAAAGGTGTCCGCCCTGGAGGAACTAAAAGCATATGAGGTGGACGACTCGGGGGTGAACGATAGAGCTGTCACCAGAGGACGGTTAGCAACAGGACCTATTGGGGAAATTACCCGACAATACGGGGATTTAATCCGAGAAATTGAAGATGTGAGGTCAGAGATTGAAAGGTTATGAATGGGTAGGCATTTCTCGATTTATTGTTTTCTCTTAAGATACCCTTGTTCCAAACGCATCATCGTGCCTTACACAGCTTAATAACCATGTCCATATTCATCACTTTATTCATGTCCTCCAATTGGATGATTCAATCTTGTACCTCTCACCAAAACAACCTTATTGAACCAGCCAATAAGCACCACCCCGCACGTTAATCACCTGACCATCCCACCAAAAGTTTTCCGCCGATAAGACTCATGGAATCTATACACTGATATTCAAATTTCCCCAAATCCACAGAATAATCTTTCAATAACTAGAAATACACCCAAAATGGCCGACGAAGCCCTTTCTATCTACGACGAAATCGAAATCGAGGATATGACCTTCGACCCCGTCCTCCAAATCTACCATTACCCATGCCCGTGTGGCGACCGATTCGAGATTGCGATCGATGATCTTCGCGACGGAGAGGAAATCGCCGTTTGCCCCAGCTGCAGCTTGATGATCCGGGTTATTTTTGATGTTGTACGTCTTCATGTATCTCTTTCTTATTATCATGTATACATCGGGGTTCTTACTAACATGATCAAGGACGACCTCCCCAAGGACGATCAACAGCAAGGCCCCGGCGCTGTTGCGGTTCAGGCTTAAACTATTTTAAGAGCGAAGTAGGGAAACAACTATAGGGGCTATAAATTGATACCACCATACGTCGTTATACGTACTGTTCGAGGAATCTCTCGGCTTTTCGTTTGTCGACCTGAAGGAAAAATACAGAAGTTCAGTCTTCGCCACGGAGCCATGCGACATCGCGAGCGCAATACAGTCGGATGCCGGCCCTCGCGCCGCTGGTAACATTGATCCGAAGATTGAGGTGTCAGTGGAGTCTTACCGGGCGTGATGTGAGGGGGATTTGCTGCGAGACCCGGTTGGGGGTTTTGGTCGAAGAGGCATCATATCTCTTGACTTTGTGCCGGTAAAACGTGAGAGATGAGGTGCGTTAGTGGGCGTGTGAAGTGAAGCCAATAGTGATCGCATCATAGTAACGATGTGGTACTATTAGGCGATGATGGCCTTCTAGAATTGGTCGTTGTATATTCGACATATGCAGAGTAGTGGGATTCCAATACTGAATCTGGGAAAGATAATTCACTACGAAATCCAAATATGCATATTGTACCATGTCTGCGCAACAAGTATATGGTGTAGTACTCGATGCCGAAATGTTTAGTCCACCAAGATTCAGCTAAGGAGCTCTCATATCCTACAACCACCACAATTCCATGTATTCATGATCCGAGCAACAAAAGCGCATCTTCCTATAGGACAGTCGCATACCGCTGCAACCAGAGCAAGCAGATCACAGTTCCTCGGTGTAGACATCTCTCGGGATATTCAAAGTCAACTCGGTGTTCAACAGGTCCGTCAGATTCGATCCATCCCGGAGATAGATCCATTGGCCATTAGCAAAGGGCCTACTATCCTGCTTCTCGTGCATGTAGTCTCCTTCCACGACCCAGTCGTACCGCTTGGGACCAGAGATAGGGGAGCTGAGCCAGATCTGCTTATTGGGGGGTTGCTTGTTCAAGACATAGGTGCCGACACTGGGAAGGATAATGTTCATTACTCCGGCCTATATGCAGGAGAGTGATTAGCAATTCGTATACCAATTAATTCTGTGACGGAAACCAAGTAGAAGGAAAGAGCGACAGAGCTAAACTCCATCCAAGTGGTCCAAAGAGATATTAGCGACGGAAGAAACGCACACTATACTCAGCCTCAATGTCCGCACCCTCCTCTTGGACCTTCTCTATCTCGCTCTGGAGCACATTGAGATAATGTTCCGCATATTCATGGTATTCTCCGTCTGTCAATGGCGATGGCTCGGTGACATGGCTGGCGGCGCCCGCGACGTTGTTGCTTTGCGGGTTTGGGGCCGGAGGGTCCGACGAGCCTGGGAAGATGCCCTTACGAGCTGCAGGGGTGCAGTGAAAGCCCCGACGAGATGAGCGAGGGGCTGGACTCGCCTGGGGTTGGAAATGAGAAGCTACTGGCGCTGAGATCCGGCCGACGCGGAGGGTCGGGCGGATGGCCGCTGGGAGAGCTCGAGGAAAGCGGGAGAGCATAGTGGGATATGTGAGGTACTGACTGGGTGAGACAGTCTTCTAGAGGATTGAGACTAGGTTATTGAAGAGGGACGTTGGGAGGTGCAAGAGCAGGGAAAAGTGGAGGTAAAGGAAATGGATGGCATCATAGCTTATTTGGAGCTTAACTCCATTCGGCGTGGACTTTCTCCGCATTTGATTCCATCACCAATTACAACAATATTATTAGACAAACTTGTTCCTGCCAACGCCACATATATCGCATACACTATATTAGCGTCTGACTCGACGCTTCGTCTTTCTTGTCAAGCAGACCGCTGGGGGTACCGACGAGCTACAGTTGCTATATAGATGATATACCCCGGGCCGTGCAGGCCCCTCACAAGAGTCACAACAGCCTCGTCATCAACATTCATATTCTTTCGCTCATACCACCCCAAACGGTGGACGACAGTCATGTCCGACGCTAAAAAGAAAGAGAAAAGACCGCCCCTAACGCACTTTCTCTGCCTCCCTCTAGTCAACTCAAAATCCCTCCCCCAACTGGAATCCTCTCTGGCAGCCTTCAAAGCCTCGATTCCTCGCCGTGCACTCCGATATGGAACTCCAGAAAAGCCACTCATCCCTGATGGCGCGCTCCGTCCCGTCGTACCCTGCACCTGACTCTGGGTGTCATGAGTCTCCCAACGAAGGAGCGTCTGAACGAGGCTACCGAGTTCTTCCAGTCACTAGACCTAGTCACTATGGCGCGCGAGGCCGAGAAAATCGCAAGCGCACGCGCGCAAGGGAGAAAGAGAAATGCGCCGTTAGTCTCAGCAGCAGAGCAGTCATCTTCGCCGAGCGCTGGGGAAGTCGCCAAATCGCATGATGAAAGCCCTCCGAGCCCGTTCACCGTCTCTCTTGAATCTTTGCATGCGCTTCCTCGTGCGCGCGCCGCAACGGTCCTACATGCGGCGCCTGTCGATCCTACTGCTCGTTTGTATCCCTTCTGCGAACTGCTGCGGGACAAATTTTTGGAGGCCGGATTTTTGGTGGGTGAGCAGAAGAAGGAGAAGGATATCAAGCAGACGAATGATAAGTCTACAGAGGGCGCGGCAGTTGAAGAGCCCTCCCACCTCGAGGAAATCCCAGCCAACATTGCGGAAGAAGACGCGCTTAGATCAGACAAGTCGATAAGCACCGAAGCTGTATCAAAGAAATCTACAGCTTCAAAACCGAAGATCAGACCGCTTCTCCTGCACGCTACGGTGGCAAATACGATTTATGTCCGTGGGAGAGCACGGGGTGGAGGACCGCAGAAGGGTCAAAATCGCAAAAACCAATACACTTTCGATGCACGGGATTTTCTGTCTCACTATCGGAACTATTATGTTGACAGTGATAGAACGACTCCTCGAGCTACGGTAGTTACAACTAGCGGGGATGGTGGTGAGCAAGATCCGCTGAACGGGGAGGGTCTTTCCGATAATGAGACCAGCCGCCCGGAAAGTGAGGAAGACAGGTCGCCGAACAACAGAAGGGCGTCTAGGGATGCCACAGGCGGCAGTAGACAGCAATATGCCTTTGTGTGGGCGAAGGACTTCGCCCTTGAAACGATATGTATCTGTGAGATGGGTGCGAAGAAACTTGACCCGGAGGCCGACGAGGATGGAATGAACGCGCGTTTGCGAGAGAAATACTTGGCCGTAATAGAACGGAGCTTGGAGTTTCAGTCTATCGGAGACGGAGATGGTAAGGCCGATGCCAGTAGTGATGGGGGTGGTGTGAATATTCGTTGACTGTTATATACCCAGCATCAAGTAAATAATTAGACATGCTTCTAGCCGAAGTAAAACGAGCATATAGATTGGAATCATTGGATCCATATTATAGAATACATCTTGGCAACAGCCGACCCTGGCATCTAATCAAAAATAACTCCTAACACCACGCTGAATAGAGCATTGCCATTCATCCCCTAAATATCATTTAACTACCTCATCCGACTCATAAGAGTCTCCATACCTCTTTCCACTGACAACTCTGCTGCTTTGGCCTTGACGGCACTGATCATGCTTCTCTCAAAGTCATCCCTTGTCCTAAGCACCGCCTCAACCCATGTCAGCTGGAGATCCCAGTATTCCATTTTGAAATCCTCATAGACTGCAACAACGGCAGGACCCTTCTCTGATTCAAGCAGGCGAACCAACCAGTCGACGAGTCGCCACTTTTGCTTGATGGTACTGGCAAAAGAGTCCGGATAGTTTTGGAAGAAGGCGAAAACGGTGAGGACGTCGTCCTTGAACTTGTCCGTGTATGGATCAGCGTGTCGCCGGAACTTGACGCCGCGGTTACGCACAGACGACAGGTACCGGACCAAGAGTTCGTCGGAGAGCTCCTCGACTAAGATGTCGATAAGAGATGGGTGAATAACAGGGGAGTAATCGGCCATGTAATCTTCGAAGGTAGAAGTGATTCGCTTGATGGCAAAGTCGCCATACCACTTCTGAGTGAAGAAATCGGGGATAGTAGCGCGGAAGTCGACCACGAAAACCACTTCGACGAATTGAGTAAGACAATAGGTACTTAGATCCACGTAACCATCGCGAAGAGCATCCAGCTCGGGTATGGCTCGTGCCGCCATGTATTTCGGGTCAACGTGCGCCTCGAAGTCGCGCTTGAACCTCGACAGGTAGCCCAATTGTCCTGATTCATCATTGTCATCGATGCAAGCAATCTGGTCATTGGCCACCGCAACAAGCCAATCCTGCAGCAGCTGCAATCCATCAAGCTGGTCGCCACCTGGCGCCTTGTACTTGGCGCACTCCTCTTCGATGAGCGATTGCCAAGCGGTCTGACGTCCCTTGAGCACTCGGAACATAGAATCAATAATGCCTTCGACCAGGTCTGTGCGGGAGGAGGCGGTAGCTGCCTGGATCTGTTCATGAATCATGCGCCACATATCTGGAAGGGTTTTGGTGCGGAAATAGCCTTCTGCATTAGTGTCCAGAGAGTCAGGAATGCGCTCCACCAGGCCCTTTTTGTCGGTCTCTATGATCCTCTCCATCCATTCTTCGACCGCTTTGATGATGATGCTCTGCCACTGTCGAATGAGCTCAGGTTCACGATCATCGAGAATGTTTGGTCGCAGGTCTGCCTGTTTCCAGCCGAGTTTGTTCATCTTCTTGTAGTATTTCTCGCTCCAGTGGATAATAGAGAGTAAATTATCTGGGGGTAGCTCAGGGTCATTGATCAGATCCACGAAAAAGTCATGCATCATCCGATGGTAGATATCGGTGTATGTTTTATAGATCTTCCACTTCTTTGGCATTAATGTTTGCATCCCCTGCTTAACAGAGAAAAGGTCATTGAAGAACCATCGGAAACTTTTCTCTAGGATATCTGGATCGCCGAGGAACTCCTTCTTGGTATTCTCAAACTGATTCTGTGCGTAGAATTCAATGGCTTGGAGAAACTTTTCTTTATAGCCCCTAACCGTTTTGGGGCCCACATTCATCGACTTGAACCGACCTGCCAAGTCCTGGTGGTCCTTCTGCGCTTCCTGCAAAGCACGAACTGTTTCATCCTTCTTTTCCTCGTTCATGACAACAACAGCCAGCCGGACAACCATACTAGGGTTGTCAGACTGCACAAGCGGGATCAGGTTCATACAGGCAGTTCCCAAATGATCATCGAACCAGTCGATAACATTATCCAGACCCTGGAAATAATCCTCCAGCGTGGCTTCACTGCTCGGGTCCTCAGCCTTCCGTATCTGATCCATCGCCTCGTCACGGAAATCCCTCAACTTAGAGATCTGCATATGAGCCCGCAGCAAATTCGGCTGGTTCTCGAGATCATCATCATCCTCTCCTAGGAGATTCTCAACCTCAGCAAGATTCTCACTAAAGTTCTCCAGTCCCTTCTTCATCGTCAAGACTGCCTCGAAGTTCCTCTGCACTTTGGCAAGTCGATCGATTTGAGAGAAATCCTCCACGCTGGATTGTGATTCCGCGCATAGTTTGTCAATTCCCTGGAGCTCATCTTTCGTCTTTGAAACCTGGCGCTGACCTTCGGTTAGCGCGCTGATGCTGCGTTGTACTGTCTCCAATTGACCCCGGAGACCTTCTCGGAGCTGTGAATCGACGGCTGCCTTCTTCCGCGAGTATTCCGCTCTCAGTCCAGTGATCTTGTCCAGGTCTTCTGGGTGACGCAGGATATCTTCTAACCGTGGTAGAGCCACTGTTCCTTCCGAGTCTCCGCCTCGCGCCATTTCGACGATATCATACACTAGGTAAGGGTACTAGATCGGGATAAGATACTAGTGTTAAGTGCCCCGTCTGCTGCAGGGTCATTCAACTCGGTAGTTCCGTAGTGCAATCATATAGTAAGAGCGACAGGGAAGCCGTTATAAGAATATCCGTAACAACCCCGATCGCAATGTACTCAATGCTGCCGCAATCAATGGTGTGCCAAGTATGCCTTCTTAAAACGCACAGCGCTTTGAACTCGGTTTAGTTTTCGTTCAGCCGTATGTAAAATCACAGCAAGATAGCAACCATATGCATGCCACTATGTCTAATAGCAGTCAATGGCACATCCCCGCGTTTCATCCAAGCAAATAGATTGTCAAGTTGAAACGGGGTGCTCCGCCCGCCAGGAAGACCCCGGCAGAATATTATACACGTGACTCTCCGCCTCACCGGCCGACTGGATCGGAATGCCAAAATTCCCGCCGTGATGGTTTGATATACAAGTATCTGTCTTGGTGCAATTTTCCCATATCCCAGGATCAAAACACAGCTCCAGGCTTGTCGCAATAAATTGGTCATCTGTGCCATACAACCAGACGTGAAACCACGGACCGTCCGCCGAAATTCTACTTCCAGGCCGAGCCGCGAAATTACAAAAAACGACTCCGGAAGAAACCCTATAACTCACCTCTGCGACGATTCAAAACTCATACAAACACATTATTTCCAAAATGAGCTACTTCCGCGTCACCCTCGTACGCTCTGCGATTGGTCTTCCCCGGAGAACAACAGACGTCCTCAAGGCCTTGGGCCTCAAGAAGCGCATGGCAACTGTGTTCCACCCCGTGTCTCCGTCAGTCGCCGGTCAGATCATGAAAGTTAAGGAGCTGGTCGATGTCCGTGAGGTCGATAGACGGTTAACGAAACAAGAAGTTCATCTGGAGCGGAAGCCGGATCCGGGATACTACATCGAACAGACATCGGGTGCTGAGTGGAAGGCGAAGAGGAGTCAATAGACGTTAGCATATATTGATACTCCGCCTTTGCTTTATTTATTTTCACTCTCTGCTCGGAAGGCTCATCTGGGATACAGTAACGCTGGCTTCTTATGGTCAATGCACCTGTGAAGCTGGAGGGGTCGTTCTGGAATTGCTTGGAACCTTTTGCGGTTGAAATATTTTCTGTATCTGCTTGCATGGAGCGGTCTTATTTCTTATATTTTCAGTCTTTGTTCGACATGACTTACTGTACTATACATACTTTGCTACTGTGTTATATTAGGGCACTGGGAATCTATGTGATCTCGAGGATATGGATGTATGATATTGCTCAAAACTCTCTATAAGGATAGACCGTCTGGTTTATTTACGTTAGTGAATGCGAAGCCCGGTTTTAACTCCAGAAACGCCATTTTCCCAATTACATCGCAGGAAGGCGCGTTCTTCCGTGTCATATAAGGACTATTGACATTCAAAGAATATTAACAATGTATTTTTGCAACCAACAAGAACCATCTAGGCTTTATACAGAGTGTCCAGGAAGCCCTCGGCCAGACGACTGACAATACTCTTATCGGGCATACTGCCGGCTACGCCATACAAGGCAGCCGTATCACCACGCTTGATGATATACGACTTTCCTTGCCGCTTCCTCTCCTCTGCCTTATCCAATTCCTTCTCGACAACCTCAATGAGGTCAGTAGTGAGTTGGTCAATAGCAGAGGCTGTAGGAATAGTAAACGCTACATGAATCGCTGCAGGCGATTGGAGAGCGTTGAGATGCCAGCCCTTGGCGGACAAAGCATCGGCCATATCGTAGATGTCAACGGCGCCGTTTTTGCTCTGGAAAGCAACAACGCTGATCATGGGCTTTCCAACAACATCAAGGTTTTTCGATAGGAGTGGGTGCTCTCTAATAGATGCCTCGAACTTCTTTGCTGCACCCATGATGTCAAGGCAACTCTTGATGTAACCGGATTCTCCAACACTCATCAAACTGGCCCAGCAACCCGCGATAAGAGCACCTGGCCGAGATCCTGCCACAGATGGAGATGCATAGACACCACCGGACCAGTCAGGATAGACGAAATACTGATAGCTGCGGTAGGTCCGGTTTCGGTAGAGCACCACGGAGTTGCCCTTTGGCGCGAATCCGTATTTATGGGTGTCTACACTGATGCTGGTCACACCAGGGAGGCGGAAGTCGAATCCACCCTCCTCCTCATAGGGAGATGGGAAGCCGGCCTTCTTGAGGAACGCAATTACAAAGGAGCCCAAGCAGCAATCAACATGCAGAGGGATCTTGTACGCTGTGGCAAGTCGGGACAAGGCAGGAATATCATCAACAATGCCATGAGGGAAGTTTGGCGCGGAACCAACGAGGAGGACAGTGTTCGGGTTGATCAAGCGACGCACCGCAGGAATATCGACTTTATACTCGGGAGCTGGACAGGGTACGCGATGCAGTTTGATTCCGAAGTATTCGGAAGCCTTGTAAAAAGCAGCATGAGCGGTATCGGGAATGATCCTGTAACTGTCAGTACGGGTCAGTTTACCACAGGTAGCTTATTCTCACATTTCCGGCTCTGTTATTCTGCGTTCAGCGTACGCCTTTTGCCGCGCCGCCAAACAGGCCATCAGGATAGATTCAGTGCCACCGCTCGTAGTAACACCAGCACCATCAGCCGGAGAATTGAATAGCGCAAGTACCTGAGTCCGATCACATGAGTCGCAAATTCACCTTGCTTGACAAGACCCAACTTACCATAGCCACAACTTCAGCTTCCATCTTCCTGACACCAGGGAAAACATCCGGGTGGATGGGGTTGGCGACTCCAAACTGCCCAAACGCCTCCGCCTGGAGCTTCAGAAGATCTTGTCCACCGTGATACACAGCACCGCTGACGCGACCATCTTCCCACCGGGTATGCTCCATATTTGCCAGCTTCTCAAGCTCAGCGCGGATCTGTTCGGGGGTCCATCCCTCTTTAGGCAGATTTAAATATCTCGTGACACCAGGGCCGGTTGCAACAAGCTTTGTCTCCAGGTTTTCAATTGCTGACGAAACCTGCTTGTCGACCTGACCTCGGACACCGGGGAAGCGCAGGAATATGGAGTAGCAGAAGAGACGGACCGCGGCGTAGAGATTTCGGATGCTACCGAGGACACCATAACCGCGTAAAGAATAGAACGTCTTGCGAACGTAGCGAAGAATAAAAACTAAGAATACAATGTTTTTAAGACTGTTGTTCCATTAGAGAGATAGAGGACCAAGATGGAAGTTTTAGGAACCGTGCGTGCGGATGCCTACAAGCTGTTGGGGACGGCGGGGGAGTGGAATGATGTTCCACTTACATCTCCAAATTCAACGCCGCCAGCTGCGCATTAGGAGCTCTGCTGTATCCCAGCAGCTTATTTTGTAAAGCGACTGGAAGAACCGAGGATGCCATAGTTATGTTCAAAACAGTCTGGAAGACTGATAAGAAAGTAAGATGGCCTCCAAAGATAAAAGATAACGAGTATGGACTGGGGGGACGGTGGAAGGGTCGGAACTGACGTTCCAGGGAAATGGGTCTAGTTGAGGGAAGCGCCGTTAAGAATGCCGATGATTCCACCAACAGCCTCGGCTGGTGCCGCACATGCAACATCTTCCAGCGTTGCATCAGCGCCCTTCCTGCAGACTTTACTTTCCCCGGGTTTTCTACTCCGTAGCCTTGCCTACTAGGTCGTGACTAGTGTCCAAATTACATACATACAGTAACACTTTGTATCCAAAGCGGCTTGTAAGTGAGCCAGGTTAATGACGAAATAATTTTTCTGCGTTCAGTTTATCAGAGGAAAAAAATGCAGTCATCTAAGCCTGCTTATATACAAACTCCTCCTGACCAACGCGTTCCGAACACCAGTCTCTCCTTCCTTTTTTCACATCCATGGACAAGACTTTTGAATACCCGATAACAATGAAGCCCGAGACGCATAAATAAACATCAAATCATGAAAAATCGCATCTTCATCGGGAGCCGCTGAGATATGAAAGTTCTAAAACACTGGGCCCTTTAATCCAAAGATAAGATTCCAAAATGCAAAGGGGAAATAAGAAACACAAAAGGGAGAAAAAGATAGAAAGGGAGGCGAAAAAAGAATTTGAACCAAGATAGGCAGCATCATTTAAGCCGCAACACCGGAAGCAGCAAGCTCCTTCTCCTTGGCAGCAAACTGAGCCTGCTCATCAGCCGTCAGATCAAGGAGAGGCTTGTTCTCACCCGACTTGAGGTTACGGTAGTAAGCACGGATGATACTGTCAGCATCGTCGACGGCAATGGGACGGATATCAGCAAGAGCCTTGATCTTAGCCGTGCACTCCTTGTATTGGCTGTCAGTCATCTCAATCTTGAGCTGCTGGGCACGAGACTTGATAGCGTTCCAGCCGGTCAGACGAGAGGCGAAGTGAACGTATCTGGTCATGCCGAAGTCGGCAGGGTTGATGATCTCGTAGGTGCTGGGGTTGTTCAGGATGGCCTTAGCATGGATACCAGCCTTGTGGGTGAAAGCACAGAAACCAGTGATGTAGTTGTTGAAAGGAATGTTGACCTCAACCGCCTCGGCCACGAGATCCTCAATGTCCTTGAGCTTCTCCAGCTTATACTTGCTCTTGACGTAGGCAGGGTCGGCAACCATCATACGAGCCATGAGACCACCAAGAGGGGTGATACCGTTACGCTCACCGATACCGAGAACGGAGGTATCGATGTGAGTGGCACCGGCCTCTAGGGCACAGTAGGCGTTGGCAATGGCACAGCCAGTGTCGTTGTGGAAGTGGGTCTCAATATCGCAGCCAACAACACCCCTCAGGACACGAACAAGCTCGTAAACCTGACGAGGAGAAGCGCAGCCGACAGTATCGGCAATACCAACACGGTTTACACCAACCTTGTCAACGGCGGAGTAGATGGACAGGAGGTCGACGAGGTCAGAACGGAAGGAGTCCTCGCTAGAGAATCGAATCTCAATGCCCTTGGACTTGACGTATTCAATCACTTCGATAGCAGTGTTCTTGATGTAGGTCATATCCTTACCGTGAGAGTGCTCACGGAGGTAGGACGAAGTGCCGATGACGACATCACTAGAAATTGTAAGAATGAGAGATTTAAAGGAAGTATGGGCATACTTACACTCCGTCAACACCAGTCTCGACAGCAACACGGGCGTCGTCCATGTGGCAACGGATGTGAGTAAGAATCTACGGAATGGATTAGTGCCGTCCAAAGATAGGAGAATTATGCCAGAATCCAACGTACCTTAGCCTTCAATCCGAGCTTGCAGATGGCCTCGCAGTCAAGTCTGGACTGCTCAGAGGCACAAGGGCTGGTAAGTTCGATCTAGAACAGGTAATATGTTAGCAAGCGACCTTCATGATCAAACCGCAGTTCGTATGAATGACTCACGTAGTCGACACCGAAGTCATCCAGAGCCTTGGCGATTTCGATCTTCTTTTCGGTATCAAAGAAAGCATTGGCAAACTGTTCACCCTCACGGAGAGTACTCTCAATGATCTTGAACCGAGAGACATTGCTCAAGAAGTCGGTTACACCAACGTTGTGGCCGTAGGGGTTCCGGGAGGCGGAGGGGTGAGGGTTCTGGCGAGTCTCGATACCAGTGAAGCCGGGGTGTTCGCCTTCAGGCAGAAGTCAGTCAAGTATAACAACAATACGTGCTTTCCAGACATACCATTGCCATTGGCAGCGGCCGCGTGCCCATTGGGCTCGTTGTCTGCACCCGGGCACATTGTGACGATATCTATAGATAGTGGGGTAAAGTCTAGAAGTTGGATGGGAGAAAAAGACGCTGGAACGAGGTAGAAGTTAGATCAAGTTGAACGAGGTATAGGTAACTATATATAACAGTACTCACAATGAGTCACAGGCTAAACGATCAAACGTTTATATGAAATATCCGGGAGGTAAAAAAAGGGAAACAGGAAAAGAGTCATAGACAAGAAAAGTGGGTGGAGTCCATTTAAAAGGCGGGCGGTCTACTCTCTTCGGAGGTATGACTCGGCCGTCCACTTCACAGATTTGCGGCAATGAAAGAAAATTTCACAGGCCGAGCAACTTTGTGTGGGGAATCCCTTGTCCAGAGCGCTTGCGGAAGCCCCAATTGCTCATCTTTGAGGATCTTCCCCAACCCCTACGTGGCTTAGCGTAGTGCAGTAGTAATACGCATTACTATTCAGCTTTGATATCGTCTGTTAGGATCATCGAGGGAGAGAGTTTTGCCACCAGAGACGGTGTTCGAATTTGGACCAATTGTCAATAACTCTCTTGGAATATTAGAGATTTTTGCCCCTCTTTTAAATGTGGTAGTATGCACATTACGCATGTAATATTACCATCAATACCTGTGCGTTGGGTTTTCACTAGGTAGTATGCTCCCTGTCCATATCTAGGGGAGTGGGTTTCTCCCAATGAATCCCATACTGACAACCGACATCGGCATTGGTTGTAGGGAGGAGGGGCGCTCAAACAACTAAACTGTGGGCACCTTCATAATCTCCAAGATTACACCTACTGAATCAGTAGAACGCAGGGCAATACCCTCGAGGTAAAAAATAAAAAATAGGTTCTAGAAAGCACACAATTGATAATCAAGGTCCTACTAACTACTAGTATCACTAGGCACTCGCTACGTCTGCTTACATATCTACTCCACTACCACAACTTAGTTACCTGCTCTGATAGTTAGTAACTACTGGTTGACCGGATTACCTACAGAGTACATCTCTTTTTTTACCTGTAATCTAGCCCATACATGGCATTGGAGAATGTAATTATTTGGGTAACTTTGATGAGTACTAGTAGCACACCAACCTTCACCGGTTTCGTCAACGTCATCCATGCCCTCCGACACCGCCCTTGATCGCCTAGGCAATGGAGACAAAGTGCCAGTCTCAAGGCACGGGTGCGGGCGTACTAATGGACTTTCTTCGCTCTCCGGTTGGTTTGACCCATCGGACGAACCGTACCGAGTACTACTACTGGTAATGGATAACCCACCCAGGCCAAGAATATTAATACCTCAAGTAACAACATAGTAGTGGATCGTGGTTATATTTATATGAGAGCCCTATGTGCTTTCATCAGCAGAGAGAAAGACGAAAGTCAGAAATTCATACTACTAGTACCTGTGCCCCTTCAGGTTCTTATGACCCATGCCTTGAAGCACGGGCGTGTTCTGGAAGGATGCTGAGTGACCCATAGAACAAGCATCCATGATTCATTATCTTCTTCAGTTCTTTAGCCTCGTAGAATCCTGCCTGAATGCAAATCTTGCAGCGCGCTCGATTTTCATTATATAAGTCAGGATCCGCCACTTCTGCCAAACCCGAGTCGGTGTCGTCTGTATATTTTTCCAACGCTGAGGCGGCAGTGGAACGATAGAATTCGCTTCTACTTTTGCGCAGGCGCTGGCTCTTGGATTTCCCAACCTCGTACCCTTTACCTCGAGGCCCCATAACACTCCTGAGTCCAATCCTTCTGCTCTCCCGTATGCCAAAGAATAGACCGGCCACGACAATGATAATGATACTAAGGCTTACCGGGAGACCAATAAATAGTGCCGTTTTGTTGAAAGTCATGGGGGGAGAAGGTTTGTGGTGTTCTACAGGTTTAGGATGAAGCGTGATCATTGGTCTTTTCCGAATACTCGCCCGTGTTCCCGACGCAGGGTTCAGTTCGATAAGATAAAGTGTTAAATCATTCTGCGCCTTCTCCAGGAGCCATTCCTTGCGCATGTAGAGGGGAAGATACCCGTAGCTGTTGTCGGTTTTCTCAGATGTGAACGCCGAGTCTCCAACAGTGGTATTTGAGTATCGCATCTCAATATTAATAGAAGCATTGAGCGGATAAAAATCGGCATTCCAGGTAACAAAGTAGGTGGCGTCTACTACAACATTGGCTCCATCCTGCGGGAGACAGAATGGTGTGAAGGGGCCATCGACGTCAGTACAGACGGGGAAATCATCGAGAGAAGCATTATTTATCTGCTGGCGCGCAGTTGTTTTGGACTCTTGAATCCAATACGCCGCTGTAATAGTAGTTAAATTCTGCTTGAGATTTCCAGATTTAGAAGAAAGTGCTTACCGGGGCTAGGCCCGAGATCATTTGCTCCCTGTATCGCAGCACCGAGGCAATAACTATATAGAGCAGCTGTTGTGACCGCTAGTGAGATGACGTTAGGGACCGGAACGAGGGGCTACCTCATTGCTACTAGTACAGGTGCGTATATCAAAATCCGCAATAAAGTGATGTCTGAGCAATAACACTTGACGAGTCAAAGGTGCTGCATGGTAGCTACATTATGAAAACTGTAGTAGGATGCTTTGGAAGAGTAAAAGAACCTTGAGGAAGGAGGACGAGGGGCATGAAGCATAGAGAAGGTGCCGTGAAAATAATGATGTATTGTGTATTCCATGCCACCTTCCAGAATTATCTTTTTTTCTAAGCATACCTCTTTCTCCGTTTTCTCCATGCTAGTTAACACCTCGTTCACTACATTTTCTTCCTATCCTTCATCTATAGTTTGTTGGGTTTGAACCAGATCCGCAGCTAAGAAAGATGGCCAGAGTTTATATGAAACCTCACACCTAGCAAGACTTTACTCTCTCACGAGGTATGAAAATGAGAATAGCAGCTAATTATTGGATCTCTGATAAAATTTCCCTAATTCCCTTGTCTAGCGAAGAAGAGGCAATCTGATCACGGCAGTTGTCTTTTACAAGAAGGTAATAACAAAGACGTTGGTGGGAAACAGTCAACGATATTCTGTTTGTTTCTTGGTAAATTCCATTGTAGTCTATGCATAACATGGTATTATGGGAACTTGTCAAGTGGGCTCCTCCCCCCGCGACGGAACGTGATTCGCTCCGCTTCTAGTTTAGTCTCCGTTAGGCCCTGGCCGCAGAGACCAGCTTTACCTTTATGTCTATCGTGGCCCGTTTCACTCTTCCACAACTCAGGTGTCCCGTCTTCCTCGCTGCCTGCTGTCCGTACTTTGGCCTCCTAATCGTTCATCTTCCTCCCAAAGTGCGTTTGTCTTTTCAATAGCCAACCCAGGTTCGTCATTTCGAAATATTCTAGTCAGCTATCGATCCCTTAGTTGCTGACCTACGCGTCATTGTTGTCTCTAGCATCATGCGTTTCATCCAGCTCCTCCCCATCCTCCCAGCACTTGCTGCGGCGCAAGAGCAGGTTCCCATCGCGGATCGCGTCCAGGGTTGGTTCAACAAAGCCAAGTCTTTTCTGCCCACGGCTACTCCGGTGATCCCCGCCGCGGTTGAAAAGGTGGTTGAACAGAAGATTCAAGAAAAGACTGTCACCCCTTTCAACCTTTCCAACTGGCAATCCCTTCTGGCGCCATCTGACGAGCCTAAGGACTGGTTTGTCTTTATTACTGGTGGAAACAAGACGTGCTTTGGACGTTGTTATCAATCGGAGAAATCGTTCAATGTAAGGGTCCAAAAATAGGGGGTCACGGGTGCATGGACGTAGAGGCGGGTCTGGCTAACCTTTCTCGTTTAGGAATCCGTTCTTCTGTTCTCTGCTGATCCAACCTCGCCCAACCTTGGTTACCTGGACTGCGAATCGAACAGGGTCCTCTGCTCTGCCTGGGCCGCTGGTGCTCCGTCCATTTCGTACTTCAAGGTCCCTGCTCAGGTCGGCGAGGAGCGCCCTGCCACCGCGCAATACAATGTGTACTTCAACTCGACAACTGTAACGGCTGAGTCCCTTTACAAAATTCACTCTGAGAAGACCTATGAGAAGCGGGGCGCGTACGAGGGCTCCTTCCACGTTACGGATAGCTGGCTTGCGGAGAGGGGACTCTTGATCCCTGCAGGCTATGTTATCTATGCCTTCAGCGCAATCCCAAGCTGGCTCTTCATGATCTTCATCAGCTTCTTCAGCCGCTCTATGATGTGAGTTTCACCGATCCGATCGATCGCTATCTTCTTTTACTGACTATCTGGAATAGGGGCCGCCGAATGGGAAACACGGGAGCCCCCGCTGCTCGCTAATTCAACATCGCTGCTCATGAGGATGATGATGTCTGCTTCGATGTTTATGGTTAGGGATGTATATAATGAACTAGCAGTATCTAAGATAAACTTGGATAACGTTTGGGTCTTGGTGTCACATTCCCTATTCTCACGCTTGCTCTCCTCTTACAGATAATTAATAATTAAAAAAATATAAATAAGTAGAACTATGGTCATGTATCTAATAAAGTTTAGAGTAAACCCTTGTAAGCCTCATTCGGAACAAACAAAAAGAAAAGCGGTCATTGTTGACTGGAGGTACCCGCACCCATCAAACCGGGTTTAATTCCGCGCGGATCTCAGAAAACCCATCCATCCAGCTTCAACACACCTTCCAAAATGGCCGACCTAGACCGCATTCCCCCCTCGACAACGGCATATGTAGTCGCTACAGCCATCATCGCTGGCGTGACTGGCTACTTCATCGGACAAGGCTCCTCGCTAGGCCTGTTCTCTTCCAAAGAAAAAGAAGGGTGGCCAAACAGCTACAATGTGAAAGTGCACCAAGACTCCTCGGATGAAGAGGAAGAAGGGGAAGAGTCTGACAGCGAGGACGAAGGCGATGGAAGCGAATTGGCCAACTTCGACAAGAGTGCTGAAGAGGTGAAGCTGGTTCTAGTTGTGAGGACCGATTTGGGCATGACGAAGGGTAGGCGTTCCCCTCTCTTTTCTTTTCGGAGTTTCTGTTTCTACAGCTGTTTAATGACCTCCACGATATGGAGTCTTTGCTTCGCACTTTTGACCCTTCTATGGTGCATGGTGCATACGAACAAGATGGCTAACGTATTGTCGATAGGCAAAATCGCCGCTCAATGCTCCCATGCTACTCTCGCCTGCTACAAGTACCTCACTGCCCACTCACCAAACTCGTCTATGCTGCGCCGCTGGGAATCGCAGGGACAGGCTAAGATCGCGCTACAGACCAAGTCGGAGGAGGAAATGGAGACACTGCAGGCGCAGGCTATCAGCCTGGGTCTCTGCGCCAGGGTCATCACAGATGCGGGCCGGACACAAATCGCCAGTGGAAGCCGGACAGTGCTTGGAATTTTGGGACCGAAGAGTGTGGTCGACGGTGTGACGGGACATTTGAAGTTGTTGTAACCGTACTTCCAATGTTGAATAAAGGCTGAGTAATGTAGTTACTCCAGCAACGCTTACAGGATAGTGAAGTTTAGAATCAACAGCACTACGCCTAATTGCGTGTTATGCTTTGCGACCTTCACGAGATAGATGCTCGAGCGATCAGTTACACTGCAAGATAGTCTACTAATCACATCTATCTAGCATACAACTGCAGCAAAACTACGTAATAAGGAATGTATGTTGGCTGGCCATGGTTTTTCCCTAACCTCATGGGCCAACGGCCAAATCGGTGAAGGGAGTAGGAATATGACGCCGCCGAGCACCAGGCTCTCCAGCCGAGCTCACCAACCCCGAAGAAGGGAGCTCAAGACCAGAGCGAACACCCAATGTCGACCTTTAATCTGAGATCTGTCGACCGGAAATAATCGACCATCCATGAATGTATGGCTCCTTAAGTCGTCGAACTGTCCAGTAATCAACCGAGACGCAGAGAACAAGCCTCCACGCTCAGGATCGCTGGACACAGATCCGTGTGTGTTCGAAAAAGAAGAAGAAAAGAAAAAATTTTCGAGCTCCAGCCGCTGCCGCCTTTTATGTCTCGCGCTAACGTCTGCGCTAATAGGTTTGCCGCGCTAAACCTTACCGAGACGAGTTGCAGTTAGGTAAGCCCCGTCTGGACCTCACCTTGTAATCTATCGGTGGTAACTGGGCGCATGGCCTCTATCGGTTTTACAGACCACACCCTTCCATCGCTGCTTTGATCTTGTGCCTTTTCTACTCAGTGTATTTTCTTTATTTCCTTGATAGCGCTCACCTGTCGCCAACATGGCCGACGCACTTTCCATCGAGCAGAATAACAAAATCCGAGTGGCGCTGGGTTTAAAGCCGCTCCCCGTCCCCGGTGCCGACGCCTCTGGTCCTACTTTCAAGGAATCCGAACACGACGGTTCGAGCTCGTCTTCCGAAGATGACGAGCCGGGAAGTACACTCGAGTCGCGCGAGGCGCTGGCCTCCTCCAACTGGAAGAAGATGCAGGATGAAGCCGAGGCGAAACGGAAACGTGAAGAGCGAAACGCCGCGATCAGAAAGGCGCGTGAGGAGGCTCAGAGAAATATGAAGCTTCAAGGTGCGACTCTAGGAGAAGCTGCCGATGCAGGGGTGGACACGAAGACTTGGTTACAGCAGACGAAGAAACGACAGAAGAAGATCGAGAAAGAGCGCGCGCGCAAACTCGCCGAAGAACTGGAAGAGCGGGCTCGTGCAGCTGAATACACTGCGGAAGATCTGGCTGGTGTCAAGGTTGGGCATGCTGTTGGGGATTTCGATGGTGGAGAGGATCATATTCTTACGCTGAAAGATACGACGATCGATGAGAACGAGGAGGAAGGGGACGAACTGGAAAACCTGGAACTCAAAGAGAAGGAGAAAACTACAGAGAAGCTCGAGCTGAAGAAACGCAAACCCGTTTATGATCCTACGGAAGAAAACACCGGAATACTCGCACAATACGATGAGGAAATCGACGGCAAGAAGCGGAAGCGGTTTACACTCGATGCCCAAGGATCCACTGCCGAAGAACGAGAGGCCAAGCGACAAGAAGTCTCTGAGAAGTTGAAGAAGAATATTATCAGCCTTGATCTTGCGGAGGAAACGCCAATCTCTGATTATATGGACGTGAGCGAAGTCAAGGTGAAGAAACCTAAGAAAAAGAAGGCCAAGACGACAAAGCAACGTGCTGTTATGGATGATGATGATTTATTCCCTACGGCTGAGACGACGGATACACCAAATGGGAATTCCATGGAAGTTGACGCAAGTAACGGAGAGCCAGTACCAGCTTCTGCCCCCCGCAAGCCGGTTAGCGAAGACATCTCGTTTGTGGATGACGATGATCTACAAGCCTCTCTTACCCGCCAGAGGCGCGCTGCATTCAAGAAACGCCAGAAAGCACGTCCCGAGGACATCGCACGACAGCTCAGAGAAGAAGCGTCGCAGACACCAATGGAAGTGGAAGGCTCGGGTGAGAACGAGGAAGAACCTGGTCTGGTCATAGACGAGACTTCGGAATTTGTCTCTAACCTACAGAAACCTACACTCCCTGAACGCCGTGAAAGGCGGGCAACAACACCGGCCGAGGAGCCACGTGCTTCGTCTGAAGGTCCTGGTATCAAGGACGACCCTGTGGAGGACGCCGACGTGGATATGGAACGCTCATATAATGATATTGAGGGCGAAGAAGATCTCAAAGCGCGCATCAAGAGCGAAGAAGCCACAGCGAACCAGCAGATCAGTGGCACCGGCTTAGAAGAAGAGTCCACACTGGACCAAGGCCTTGGAGCAACATTGTCGATGCTCAAGCAGCGTGGTTTGGTCAAGTCATCCGATGCTGCCGACCATAATTCTCTCATCCGTGATCGGCAGCGTTTCTTACAAGAAAAGCATCGCCTCGAAACTGAAGCTGAAAAACGTGCCCGTCTGCAGCGTGAGCGTGACCGAGCCTCCGGGAAGCTCAACCAGATGTCTGCTCGTGAAAGAGAAGAGTACGCGCGGTGGGAGAACAAGCAACGTGACCAGCAGGATGCTCGTCATATGGCGGATGTCTTCAACAAGGAATACAAGCCTGATGTGCAACTCAAGTACGTGGATGAGTTTGGCCGTATGATGAACCAGAAGGAGGCATTCAAGCATCTGAGCCACCAGTTCCACGGCAAGGGAAGTGGTAAGATGAAGACGGAGAAGCGACTGAAGAAGATTGAGGAGGAAAAGAAGCGAGAGGCAATGAGCGCATTAGACAGCAGTCAGCATACAGGCATGAATAATGCTATGGGAGCGACGGCCCGGAAGAATCGCCAGGCTGGTGTGCGACTGGGATAAATGGCTACAGCTACTATTCGCCGATTGATACTCTACGCCCTATTGTTTTTGTGATGCCCATGCAGAGTTTAATTCCTAGTTTTCGTTGTACAGCTTATGGTATACCAAGAATAGAAACAATATTTAGCTATCCGCGACTATTGCCCCTTGTCCACTGCCGAAAGTAGATCCTTTTCGCCGGGCCCAGCTGTCCAGGGAGTCGGAAAAAGTCCAGAGCAGTAAGCAGTTAGCTTGTTTACGCCCTTCATTGCTGCTGTTTGTTGACGATCAATGCCTTGGCGTGTGGGGAAATTAACCGCTATGGAGCTGTCAGATTCCGGGAGTTCCTCTTCACAGACCGTACGATCGTGGCAGACGGTGTGCTAGTAGGTTAGATTCCCTAGAGGGAGAAAACAGTAGGGTTCTCGATTATCTCCGGGCCTAGAACCCCGCTATATATCCTTGACCATTGACATATGGAGTTGAAGGGCAACAAAGGATGTTCACCTCAGGCCAACTCCAATTTACCCCAAACTTTTCGTGAGGGGAAGGGTTTCCCAAACGGGAATCGGGAGGCGCTCCCGAGGGCTGCAGCCTCAGGCCACAGTGGGCCAGAATTCTGAAAGAGCTCACCGAAAGCCGAAAGCGCCGAGCGGTGCAGTGGCGCCATGCTTAAACCGTCAAGGGACTTTTTCAGTTACCTTACCTATTCTTCTTGCCTAAAGGTCATACTATCACTTGGATCTGTTATCAGATTCTTTCCCCCCGAGTGGAAGGAGCGTGTATGTATGGGTATGGTATGGTATGATATGATATAGAGCGATCGGCTTGCCGAAAGATGATCTATGAATTATATTTTATTATTATTTTCCCCTTCTCCAAATAACACAAGGAGCAATACAAGGTTCTTCCTACGTTCTAGTGCTAGTAGTCATGGACAGTTTATGCATCTCGAGTAAATTAAACTCACGGGCTGGCAAGCTGGAATTGATCAATTTAACCGTGTGAGTGCGGAGAGGGTGACCAATCCGAATCGGTGGCTCCCGCTCCCCGGAATCTTCCTAGTTCACATGAGTCGAAAAATGACACACACGCAGCATCTCCGATTATTTATCTGCTCGCCTCCTTGTCCGACCTCTTTCTTCTCTCCTTGGAACCTTTTCCATCTAGAGGACCTCTGCAGCTCAATCGGCAATTGATTTGATTTCTTTTGTTTCGATTCTTTTTCCTTTCCATTAACCATGTTGTCTACCCTCAGAGTCGCCAGCCGTAAGGCTGCTTCGCGTGACGCTAACTTGCGCACCGTCGTCGTTGGTGCCAGACATGCCTCGGCCTGGTCCAACGTCCCTCAGGGTCCTCCAGTAAGCTCTACAATGCACTGCCATCGTCAATTGCATGTCGCAATTAACTCAATGCCTTTTAGGATGCTATCCTTGGTATCACCGAGCTTTCAAGGCCGACTCGTTCAAGGAGAAGATCAACCTGGGTGTTGGCGCTTACCGTAAGCAACCATTTCTTTGACGCTTGTTCACTCGATCCAACTACCTCATGGCGAGCTTGTCATCTACTCCAGGGCTGACATGGTTCGAACTTGTGAATCAATAGGTGATGACAAGGGCAAGCCGTACGTTCTGCCCTCCGTTCGTGCCGCAGAGGACAAGGTTGTCGCCTCCCGCTTTGACAAGGAGTACGCTGGTATCACCGGTGTCCCTTCCTTCACCAAGGCCGCTGCAGAGCTGGCCTATGGCAAGGACTCCTCTGCCATTAAGGAGGACCGCCTCGTCATCACCCAGTCCATCTCTGGTACCGGTGCCCTGAGAATCGGTGGTGCTTTCCTGCAGCGCTTCTATCCCCATGCGAAGAAGATCTACCTCCCTAACCCTAGCTGGGCCAACCATAACGCTGTCTTCAAGGACTCCGGTTTGGAGGTTGAGAAGTACCGCTACTACAACAAGGACACCATTGGTCTCGACTTCGAGGGTCTGATTGCCGACATCAAGGCCGCCCCTGAGAACAGCATCATCCTTCTCCACGCTTGCGCCCACAACCCCACCGGTGTCGACCCAACCCAGGAGCAATGGCGCCAGATCAGCGATGTGATGAAGCAAAAGGGCCACTTTGCCTTCTTCGATATGGCCTACCAGGGCTTCGCTAGCGGCAATGCTGACAAGGATGCTTTTGCCCCCCGGCATTTCGTGAGCGAGGGCCACAACATTGCCCTCTGCCAGAGTTTCGCCAAGAACATGGTAAGAATAACGGGTACCGGAGGGGTAAACACTAGTCGCTGATCATTCATAGGGTCTCTATGGTGAGCGTGTCGGTGCTTTCTCCCTTGTTTGTGAGAACACCGAAGAGAAGAAGCGTGTGGATTCTCAGGTTAAGATTCTCATCCGCCCCTTCTACTCGAACCCTCCTATCCACGGTGCCCGTGTTGCCTCCACCATCATGAACGACCCAGAGCTCAACCAGCAGTGGCTGGGAGAGGTCAAGGGCATGGCCGACCGCATCATTGAGATGCGCTCCCTGCTCAGGAAGAACCTGGAGGACCTGGGCAGCAAGCACGACTGGTCCCACATCACCAGCCAGGTAATGAGCTCTTTGGATAAACATATCGGCAGATGCTAACTCACCTTGCCATAGATTGGTATGTTCGCTTACACTGGTCTCAAGCCCGAGCAGATGGATGCTCTTGCCAAGGAGGTACGTAGTAATTATCAGTACAGTCGCTTATCGAAGACAACCGATCACTAATGTTTAATTCTAGCACTCCGTCTACGCCACCAAGGATGGCCGTATCTCCGTTGCCGGTATCACCTCTGACAATGTCAAGAGACTTGCCGAGTCTATCTTCAAGGTGACTGGTTAGAGAAAGGGTGTTGAGGCTGGACTTTATCCTGAAAATACATAGATCTGCCGGGGTGTGGCCCTTTGTATTGATATCCGACATGTTTAATTTAGCATATTCTTACGAACACTATATTATGGTCTGAATTCTCTTGGCTGGTTTATGTACTGTGTGCATAAATGGATGTATAGTTGTACCGAAGTCAGGTAGAACAGATCAGTGAAGAACCAAATGATGGTCGTCCTCGGTGATATTGATGGGGCTTTAACCAAATCACTACAGCCGGGCTAATTGTTGAAAGAGTTAGTGGTTACACAGTTCAGCATGTTCACTCTACCTAAATCATAAGAAACGCGGAAAACATAGCCATACTACATAAACTGTCAATATAACTGAGTTGGATTCACTAGTATATACCAGTATATTCACTAACCAGGACTTAATGTAGGTATATTGCTCTGTATTGTGTCGGACACTCCATCTACTTTGCCCTTAGTACTATTGTATATTAATACAGACCACTGATACCACAAACTTAGATCACAAATGCTGTTTTGGGGGTACTTTGGAACAATTTCAAATACAGACTTAGTATATAACCGTGATAGCATGTTGGTTCCTACAACTTCAATTAACATACATGTACTATATAAGTTGGCAGTCGGGCACACTAGTATATGGAGCTGCGAGCGATATATAGAGTATCGCGTGAGGTGCGTGGTATTTGACTGTGGTAAACGGACTATCTATATGAAATCCAGTGATCAATCTATAGGCAGCATGGAGACTGCAGATAACATGGGATACCTTATTCGGGGAAAAATATGCAGAGGTTTTAACCTTGCTGCTTCTCTAGATTAGATGCGGGAAATATCGAACACCTCGATATGGTTTATGGCTGAATTGAGGTCGTCGTCGCATACCATATTTTAATCGAAGCCTTTTCTTCCCAAATACTCCAAAAGTCCTGTGTTGGATCCTCTGAGAACTCGAGTTCATCCGACATAGAACTATCAGTCTCATATAGTATAAAACAAGCTATATTGCGAGCAGATGGTAGCATGGTATCACTCTCACCATGGCACTGGATTAGAAACAAGAGCAGGATCAAGAGGAGAAACCGGGCGTTTGCCAGATGCTCCACGGACGCTCATAGTGAAAGATAAACCCCAAGATCGGGCTTCTGAGAAAGGGTGGATGATAGGCAGCAGTGCCCAGGCTGACTGCTTAAGCATTTCAATTCAATTTTGAGTAAAAACTGACTAGCGTATGTCTTGATCTGTGAGCAGAGAGCGCATCAGCCAGTAGACCATAAAAGCTATTGATTAAATAGTTATATACATAGATATGGAGAATCTACTATATTGGGATTCAAATACAGAAAGTATACAGGATAGATAGGAGATAATAGGATTCTTAAGAGACAGTAGATTTGATTTCATTTTATTTTATCTATACAGGTTCAGGCAGCGTTCCAGACAAGATTCTATCTTGGAAGTACCTGCATAGCTAGACATTAAGTAGTTAGGCCCTACCAGGACATAGAACCTTGAATGCTTGATTAATTGTAGATGAGGCGCCTTTACCGGAAGAGAGGAGGCCGAATCGGAGAAAGACTTCGGAGGTGGTGACGAGGATGGAGATGATGATTAGGACGATAATGATCCAGGTTTGATCTTGAAGGGTCAGTTGTTTATTTGGAAAAGGTAGAATGAGGATACTTACGGGAGGTTTTGCTGTCGGCTATTGAGTCTGAGAGGATTTCGGCGAGGTCGAGGAAGACACGGCAACGTTCGTTTAGGACCTGAATTCGTGGCTTGATTTCGAGGTATTCGCGGACGGCGATGTACAGTGGATATAGGGTTGGTTCGCTTTCCCAGAAGAAGTTGGGGACGTCTAGCATGTTGGAGGCTGTTGGTTGTTTGTAAGTACTGGAATCTTGAGTATGTAGGCTGTGGGATAACTGACAGAGATTGACCTCTACTCTGCTTTTGAATAAGCTTCCCAGAATTCTAAATACTTCTTCCCGTTTCATGCCCAGTTTGCCGGTCATTGCGAGCCTACGTGGTATGTCCTTTGCTTCGGCCATTTGCCTGGCCATGACTTCCTCGAAGAAGCAGAGTTTGGTGCTCTGAGCAATGCCATGACTGATAGCCAATTTTATCATGTGATCACCGCTTCGTAGTGTAATCATGTCGTTGTATACGCGGGGGCGAGAGATTTCAGTGGAATATTCGAAGTGGAATTCCTCCGTTTCGAAATCCTCTTCCTGTAAAGGCATAGTGGCCAGCGGAATGGGAGTTCCAGTCACGGACGACGTCGCAAAAGCAAGATCGGCGAGGAGATCCTTCTCTTGCCTGTCCGTGAAGTTCCAAAACACTACCACGCCATAACTGAAAACAAACATCTCTGCCACGTTGTATAGCAATCGTGTAGGCTCCGGTGTTTCAGCGAGCGCTTGACTATGATGCTCATAAGCTGCGCCATCAGTAGCTTCGGCCCTCATCCCTGAATCTGCATGGTAGCCCTCCTGGTGGTGTCCAGGTGTCTCGCTATCACTGTGTTGCGAGCCATGCTCGCCACGGCCTCCGACAACCGAATGCTCCTCTGCTTCCGGCATGTAGTCTTCATGGTGATCACGTAGCTCATTCCGCTCGATTTCTTCATCTAGAAGAGATTTTCCACCAGGCTTCTTCACAACCGGACTACTTCTGAGCCTGTAACCTCCATGACCGGGTAATAATGGCAAATGGTACGCGGTATACAGGCAATCGTCGTAGAGCTTCGTCTTTCCCCCATGTCTTTCCTTGACAAAGGTCGCCAGGGAACTCATCTTATAAGCCTGTGCAGTACAATAGGCCGTCACACGGGCCAATTTCCCCGCACGACGAGTCTTCGGTAACCGCTCTGCATAACTTTTAGCCTTCTCCGGCGCAACCTTCCGGCGGCGCAATAACTCCTCCTCTGCCAGCAGAGGTGCAATGTCATTGTCAACGCCAAATTCCCCACCAAGCCTCTTCTGTGTTAATAGTCGTTGCCTCACGATGTCAGCATCGATGTTTTTGTCCCTCGCGAGTCTCTGAACCAGCTCCTCATCCACAGCCTCCTCGTCAACATCTTCCTCCTCATTCTCTGACAGCGTATTATCCACTTCTTCCGACTCGGGAAGAAGGACCAATTTTTCGCTAACTTTTGTTGACCGAGGGGGTAGGCGGGGCTGAGCTGCGAGACGGCCCATCGTTGCCGCAGTGCTCGCTGCGCTGGTACTACCGCTGGATGCACCTGCCGTGCCCGAGCCAATTAAGCCACCCGTTGCGGACGCAATACGCGACCGCGGGCGGGCTCGCGACGGCTGGGGTGGATGCCGTTGTTGCATTGAGGGGATATCCGATGTATACTGGAGCACATTGTCGACCGTGATGAAGCGTGTGGATGGAGACCGACGACGGCGAAGTTGGGCAGATGGTTGCTGCTCACGCGAGTCGGTTACCTGAGATTAACACTAGGTGAGTACAATTGCAAACACATGTGTACAAAGAAGTCCCGCAACATGCGGTCAAGTGAGGCTTGATATCTTCTTAGGACGTACCAACACATGCGGGCTCCTTTGGCCAGGCACACGCCCTCTTGCGGGGGTCATGGTCGCACTGGTATAAAGAAAGTACAGAGATAATTGATAAGCTCCGATAAAGTAGATGAGCCGATGGAATCCGTAACTTGCCGCAAGCTTCTTCTGGGAGTTGCTTAGGCAGGCCCCCCCGTATGCCCCGATAAGATGATGCGAAGTGAGAAGTTTGGGAGGTGAGAAGTGTTAGTCGGCCAAGAGAGAGATTGGCGGGAGAAGGGACTCGGAGCTGGTGATGTCAGGTGATGGAATTGTGACAATCAAACTGGTTATTCTGTGGGTTGTGTCCTCTTCGCGTTTCTGAAGTAATATTCTTGAGGTATAGCGCAGGGACCCGAGACAGCTTATTAGCTAGAGCCCATAAAGCAGCGAGTACATTATCTTCTACCAGGATTCTAGAGTCAAATGTTCTTGGGAACTTCGAGTTAGCTCGCCGGCTCATGAAGTGACAACTGCTACTCATGGGCCTGTAGTAGTGAGTGTCCGGGGAGAAACAAAGAAGCGGACGCAAGCAGGAGGGAAGAGAATAGCACTACTCGCTAGCCATAGAGAGTGTTGGGACTTGTTAGCTCTCGGACGGGTTGGCGCTTACACCAATTTCTACTTACCTCTACTAGTAGTGAGCTGCCTCTGTGTTTTTTTATGCCACCGCTGCTTATATAAACGAGTTATGTCCATAAGTATGGACCCACTAGCCTTTGACAGTTTTGACTAGTTGTCGCTCTCCATGTGGGCAAGCTACTAGTATCTATCTCTTATTCTTGACTGCTTAACCTCCACTGATAGCATAAAAATATGCTATACTGCCATGGGCTGTGGACAGGCAAGGGGAAAGAAGATCGTTTATGCTGTTAGTAAGTAATCTTAGGCAGGCAAACAATTGGACATTGAAAACTATCTTAGCGGCAGATCGTGGGCTATAGCTATAAACCACACTCCGTACTCTACTACTCATTCGTTCCTTTATTTCAGTCACTTTCCACTCCAATCCTTCCTTTTCCAGCCGCTCCACATATAAGATCCTTAACAATGCTGGCGAGAGGATTCCACCTCCTAATCTCTTTATTACTAAGCCCTCTTCATTTCCTTCCAAAATCTCCAACGGCGTGATCAGCCATCGTTGATGGGTTGAAGGTAAGGTTATCCAGAAAGCGATCCCATCAGATGGGGAGGACTGGATGAGGGTAAGGCTGATGTGGTCCGGCATCTGGGATACAGGTCGCGCGTGGTGCACTGGCAGGCATCATCTGCCGAATCGAGTATTTCTCCAGACCGGCGAGTATACTTGAAATGACCCCCCCACTGTAACCTGTCCAGGTGTTTTGAATTGTGAAGACAGTGGATCCAAGACGACGGCGCAGGCTCCGCGCAAGTAGGAGCGTCATAAGATCCGGGGGGCTTGACTCTACGGCGCAATGTGGGATAATCTGCCATATCAGCAACTCTCCGTATATTCTGTGGGGAGCATACAATTGCCTTGTTAGCCATGGCCTTTTCATGCCACTGCACTGCCAGTTGATACGTCCAAATGTGCTCACCCATGGAATCTACATAAGCAGCCGAATTCTCTACACAGGCCACCACAACGGGTGTCCCATATTTACAGAAGGGCTATACTATCAGTATTGTTGATCAAAGTGCGGTAGATAGCAAGGGACTTACCCCGACCGTGTTGATCACAAGACGTGTCTGTGATACCATACGCGATGACCATCACTGCTGGGTGTGGCCACCAGAACATGAGATAAGTTACAACGAGATTGGGATCGGCTCAAGGCGTCTATCAAGGTCATCGGCCTCTTCTCACTGCGGCCAGCGACAGCCCATTGGAGGGCTCGCGGACCATTAGCCCACAGGTACTGCACTACCAGAGACCCTAGATAGCCAGTAGCGCCATACACGATCAGATCATATGGTCAGTTCGTTTCTTCTCGGTTGAAGCTTCATACAGATCTCAGTAGGAAAGGAGAGAAGCAATATTGATCGAATGAGCCCATAATAAATGAACATTTTCATTTGAGGTTGCTTCTAGTCAGCCCTAACCTTTTCTGGAAAAACTCACCGAATGCCCTGCATCTCCAGGCCTATAAGCTGATCACTTGGATCTTGATCAGCATGAAGTATGAGAGAAGTTGCGAGGCAATACACGGCAAAGCATCAGTTAAGTGAGGACGGCGGCACTTGTCTTGTATCTCTTTAGAGTTGTGCGCAGCGCGTGCTAGCCAGTAAAACTATGCACATATATATGGATAGAATAGTATTCATTGTGGCTGAAGAGGAGCATGCAGTTTCCAATTTAATTCGGTCATATCAGGCACAATGGCTACCTTCGGGGAAAGTACAACTATGGCTTCGTCATCTTGGGATTTCCTTGTAATCAGCTCCTGCGGCAGGAACCTGGGCATAACGACGACATTCAGATCATCTGCCAGCTCAACTATGGGGTCACATTTCCAGTCCTGGTCAAGATTAACATTAATGGAAGTCAGGCCGCACCCTTGCACCGCTGGATGAAACAGCAGAAGGGGGTATTCTTGGGTTATCGTAGAATTACTTGGAACTTTACCAAGGTATAGAACCGAATACTCTACCGGGGGGGTGGACGAACAAAAATGATAACAAATTGCCCTAGTTCGCCATTGACCACTATGGAAAGGTGAGAAGTCGCTAGTCACCAATGACAAATCCGGAGAAACTGGAAAAGTATTTGATTGAGTTGCTAGAGGAACGTTGACGATATCATGAATTTCCTCAGTTTGCTAATTTTTCTCCTCCGTAAAAGTCATTTTCCGATCAACTAGATGTGTCTCTTCTTTTTTTTTTCCCCCTTCTATTAAAAATCAGCTTCTATCAGAGTTGAACAATTCACAATTAAGTACACTTTCATAGTCAATATAGATTGTTGACCAGTGCTTCTGGCACGCCCGCTCATGTGGATCAATCACTGAGCAAAAAGCGGCGCCACGCCAGGCCGAAAACGGACAGAGTGAAGACCAGACTCGGAGTTTCCGCAGAAACACTGTTCGATAGTAAAGCACTACTATTTAATACCCCGTTCCACCCAAACCCAACCTACTCTTCACCCAGGTAACCAGACCATGCCATCGTATGCTAACCCACTAGTTAGTATGAGAGGTAAAAAAAGGGACCTGTTCTCTCTCTCTCTCTCTCTAAACCCCTGTCAGCTTCCTCCCCTTCAATGGGGGCTGTTTGGTGCCTGCCAGGCACAAGGTTACTAATGGCCGCATGTCGGCAAGGTTCTAAATATACGATCAACTCAGCCAGCATATCGGGTTTCTGATCTGCACTGATGAACCTCCAAGCCTCAGTTCTGATTTTGAATGCGCCCCATTTGATTACCCTCGGTTTCCTGGAGGTCGTAGGAGAAATTTAACGACACAGCCGCGCTACGGTAGGATCAGATGATTGGCGACCAAACTATTCCTTAGGCAGTAAGGATTGGGTTCTTTTTTATTTTGGTCCAAGATGAAATGGGTTCGGCACGTTTCAGCTCGTTACTATCATCGATCTAGTTTCACCCCCAAGGGGGTTAGGGGCGTTCTTGCGTGGCTCGGTATTACGGTGGGTGTCCAGATTAGGTAGTCGGGGTCGTATGGTGTTGGCAGGTTTGGAATAAGTTAAGGATGGGAGGGTTTTCTGTTGTATGGTTATAACAATTCCCAATTTTTTTTTTCTTTTTATAATTATGAATATGATTATTGTTATTATTATATTACTTAGTGAAAGCGATGCTAGATGTGTTGGCAGTCGAGCTCCATCTGTTAAACTACGGCAACCCATACGTACTCCAATACATATTGAAGGTACGATACATACAGTACATACAGCGAGAAATACATACATACATACTGTAACTACAGGAATACTACTGACTCGGTCGGGTATTTGTAACTCCCCTCCAATACAAATTAATACGGCCGAATCCCTCGCATCGAGAGAAGGCCCACCAATGGTCAATCCGCCCAGCAGCCAGCCATCGGGAGGTCAAGCCGACAGTGTAGGTTCCAACTGGTAGATAATGCCCATTACAGTCCGGACAACGATTCATGGAGCATTCCAGTTGCTGAGTGACGACCAGCATGTTGCACAGAGTTACGTCCTGTGGGAGTGACAAAGTGTAACAACCCCCGTGATTGATAGCCCGGAAGTGGCCTGTGGCATCCATGCCGTCCATGTTCCGACCCTGAATATAGATTGTAATTGAGACTGAGGGAGAGGTCTCAACCCAACTTCCTACTACGGTATCCATCTAATGATCTATCCAGGCCACGCCCTTTTCTACGTCACGGGCGAGGGTTTACGTGGTTTCCTCCGACCTTGCGCGCGACCATGAAAAACCGGCCACCTGGTTGCTGAATAGTTCGGAGGGGGTGTAACTGTGCTACTAGGGGACGGCTAAGACGAAACTACTGCAGTCATGCAGAGCCCATTGCCTATAATAATCATAACACGGGGAGGCTGATTCACAGGTCAGTGGCAAATTGTAGGTACCTTCCACCCAAGGACCTTCCTGTCGAGCAATTCTGATATATATCTCCACGCGTTGAAATTATGACTTTCCTGGTTAGATTTGTTCGCCGTGGAAATCTGATAGAGGCGAAATATAACCTCCCCCCGAACACGTGGATGGCTGGTATCAAGTAACACGGACTGAGGCTTTTCCAACCCAATGAGGTTGTATCAGGCATGAGGGTTGACTGGAGAAGTCATGTCTGAGCGTAGGAGTCGCCTTCCAGCACATGGCCACAGTGCCCAAGGTTCGCCTCCCCGATTCATTCAAATGTACATACATACGCACAGACCTTGGGGGAGTAATGATATTGCATCGACATCTGTCACCCTCAAGGTTTCCCGTCAATTCAAATAACTATCAATTTTCAGGTTTCTCCTCACTGCTTATTCGGTGCTTAGTCGGGTGTTAGTGTACATTCCTCCCCCACCTGTACTTACTCGACAGGGTTTCTCGGTCCCTGCTTAATGGGTTGTAAATTGACCGGAAACCTAAAACACCCAATAATAGGGAGTTACAGAGCACCTCGAGATATCCAGATGAATTGATGTATAGAAATGAGTCGGTGATCGCAATAATAACTAAATTAAATTGAATTGTAATTTTGAACCCTGTACGTTTAGTTATTGCGTTTATCCCTACTCCGTAAATCGAGGAGAAAGGACCTTCATGGCCAACGGTGGACAAGAATAGCTATTAACTCAAACTATCCGTTTGAATATCCCTTCATTACTCGTCCGGAATGATCGTAAGGGGGCGGGCCATAAATAAGCCAATTAATCCAAAGGGAAGCCTTTAGCAACCTTGCAATTGCCCTTTGAAAGCCTGAAGAGAGTTTCGATTCTTCCTGAATCGTAAACCTTAGTAATAATCACAGGAGAGCTTGCTGGCCAATGGTTCATTGAGAGAGCGTGATCAGCCAGTGATTTGTTTCGGTTAGATCCCAGCCGACTGTAACCTGTGACGGGGATCTCGGCCCCATCGTCATTCATTTCTTGATAGGTACACACACACACACCTCGGTCGCCGTCGACTACTTCAGAACAGATGCATGGAGATCGTAGTAAATAGCGAAAATGCATGGTTCTGCTTTACTGAATTGACTAAGTATGACCTGTAAGAAAAGTACAGAAAAACAAAAAAAACCAGAACCGAAGAAAGAAAGTTGGAAAGACAGTATATATACATACCGACATGAAGTAGTGGCTGTCTGAACCTCCGAAAAAGTCAGTCCTCCGCAACCCAACAGAGACAGAGTTTTTGATGCACGAGAGCAAGGCAAGCTGCTATGCAAGTCCATCATCTCGCATTTCACCTTTTCTGGCGGTGGGGGTGCGCACGCGCGGGTATGGTAGAGGAAGACAAAAAAAGAGAGGTCGAGGCTGGTCGCTCTTGACGGATGATCTGCCATGCTGAGCCAGTGTTTCCCTGATGTTGATCCTGTGACGATGATGTTCACTGTCAAAGATAAAAGAAATACTACATTATGGTCTCCCATTCCTAGTAACCCAAAAAGCAAGGCACATTCGCATTATGCTACATTGAATCTTATTCTATTTTTTTTGTTCGCCTTTCTTTTCCAGAATTATTGTCACAGCAATCAACCACTGTGCCATTCTCTATCGGGGCCCAGGTACCAGGAATGAGCCTACTGTAATGCTTACTAGTACTCCGTACACCGTGACGGCTCCGGCTCCCGATCCATTGATGGATTATTAAGTTCTTCATGTATTTTTTTGCGACGTTTTTTTTTTTTTTTTTTTCT